>NW_009594183.1:5024-49244 GCF_000690535.1 Cariama cristata | reverse complement strand
TACACTACTAGAGCTCTTGAAAGAGACATCACAAATTCCTTCTTTTATATCAAAGACATTCTTGCAATCCTTTTAGCATAGAAAGTAGTATGGCATATATTTGCCATTATGGCCCCAGAACATACTAATGATTGCATTATTTTGGACTGAGATACTTCTAACTCAGCATTGGCCTCTGACAGTAGCTAAAAACAACCAAAAACACCTCTAAGAAAATGTACAAGAACAGTGATGCTTCTTCTCACTGTTCTTCCAGACTGCTATCATTTCAGCCCAGGAACTTCTTGTTCCTTCTATGTATACAGTAATTCTCAAGGGAGAGCTAATTGGAGAAGAAGAGATAACAATGATCTATAATAAAGTATTCTGCTAATACTGGAGTTGAACTGACAAGTTCAGAAGCTTGATTTGGGATTCTAAACTGCTTTAAAATAAATATTTTTCCTCATGCAAGTTAGCATTAAATCAAACTTTTCTTAATTCTTTGATGAAGATAGTGACAGAAGCATTTAGGAGTTATTCAACCAAGTAAATACAGCATTACGTAAAACAAACCCTGAAACTATTCAACTTCATAATTTCCAGGGGAATTTACTATTAGTTAGGAGTACAGTTAGGAATACCCAGTTCTGGTTGTTTCAAATTTACACTGCTTTAAAGCATTCACAATTGAAGTTTTTGAAAAACTTTTATTTGAAGTCCACTTGTTCATAGATTTCATATAATTTTCTAAACAATTGTACATGACCCTCAAGTCAGACATTTTATATGTGATTACACAAGAGATTTAGCTAGACAGAAGGCAAAATCCTGAGAACGTTAAGATGCAAAGGGCCGAAATTGAACTCTGATATTAAGTTACATGATTTCCAAGAAGTGTTATGTCATTCGAAATGAAACAGATAACCTAAAAATTAATCTTTACTGTGAACAGGACAATACATTATACAAGTGTAGAAAGTACTTTAAATATTTAAAAAGTGCTTTCATTTATTTTTATACAGTCCAGTAGTAGAAAGGTGGATAATTAATATATTCATTTATTATTCAGGAAATAAAGCTATCTAACATAACACCCCACAATAACAGAGAAATGTAAATATTAGCTCTTACTTCATTTTAGCAATTAATAAGCCTATCAGTTACATACTGAAGGACAATTATGATTATAAAACAGGTGTGTAGTCACACACAAGTATTTTCAGACACTGTAAAAAGTCATAAACAATTTATTTCTCTACTTTGCACATTCCAAGATTTTAATAAAATCCCTAGTAATTGTTTCCAGTACAAAACCCATGTATCTAACTTGAAAAGTTATAGAAACAGAGAGGTACCTCACCATCAACAATGAAAAAAACCAAAAAACCCAACCCAAAAAACCAAGCACCAACAACCGCAACCCAAAACCACAAGACACTTTAAATACAATACATTAGACTTACCTGAATACTTTCCTAACCAGTCATCACATTTTACTAGCCAACGAAAAATTTATCTAACACTATTGGTAGTAGCTTAATGAATATGATCAAAGGAACATCAGAGCGCTTTGGAGTATAATAAAATTACAACCTAAAAGCTTACATCTGAAATACGCTACAATATATAGTTTGTGCTGTTAACACTACATAAACACAAAGGGGAGAGCAAAGAAATAAGTTATTATCAGCATTTGTGTTTTATGCCATGTCTTCTCAATGCTCCAGATCAGTGTATAGTTGCCATTTTTGTTCACACAAATTCATGTTAAGACATCAATCTGTATTTTATGTCATAACACATACCCTCAGTGACAAAACCTGAACTAAATTATTCAAGCAGAAAAGAAACAAGTCATATCACTTAATATTGATTACCCAAATTACTCAGCCCATTCACAAGGTGCTCCCTCCTCCTCCCAAGTAATAATTTTTGCTAATGAAACCTCTGTTTTCTGCATCTGTAATGTTCAGGGTGGGGGACAGGGGACCCAACTGTTATTGATTAAACCGTATAAAGAATTTTAAAATAAAATTGCACTTACATCATAACTATAGTCTGCATCATTTGTTACTGTCAAGTCTGCAAGGTCTCCAAGGCCCAGTACACTTAACAACACATCATCAGAACCCATAATAAATGACTTGCCTCCTCCAGGTGGAAACGTTATTGGCTCAGCTACAAAGAACAAAACAGTTTCTTTAAGTCTCAATGCAATAATTCAAACTGATGAAAAACTGTATTATTCATCACTTAAAAGCAAAGCAGACTTTAATACTGAACTTTTATGTACTACGTACTGCCCCAATTAAAAAAAAAAGAGCATGAAGACAAACACACATGTGCAAACACACACACATATATTACACAATTCTTGTATTCCACTTTGTCATTTGATTTCAACTTACTTTACAGAGGTGCTCAATACTACTGACAAGTGACTTGACTGACATTACTTTACATTGCAATATCAAATGTACATCCTAGGTCTCCAAATTCTCAGCTAAATATTTCATTCACTACACCATGCTACCTGCCTTCCATCCATTTGCAAATAAGTCTTTGTGCCATATACTACTCAAATATCTCGACTTGCATGTATGAGTACTTGTCATCTCTGAGGCTAAAGGCCTCCCGCAAAACATGTCTTCCACTTTGATTTTTTTCAGATGATTAAAAAAATGAAAACATCTGTTATTCATGAATTCCCTCTCTTTCTCAGCATATTTTGTATTCTAACTTAAAATACACTCAACTGATATTTATCTTACCTAGCTGTGCCTTCCTCAAATTAAAATTTAGTATTTCTGTTAATTATCATTTAAAATGAATACAAGTTACATATAACCATTCATTCTGAATTCACACCTGAATAATAAAGAATATGGGTGAATATTTGAAACTTTACACTCTCCATCAATTCTGTGTATCTCCTTCTACCCACAAATATCAATTTCACAGTAAGGAATAATAACAAAGGCTTAAACATTGTAATACTTTAGCATATTTTAGAAGCTGCTTTTACTTATCAGTATTCCTTTCCATGCAAAAATTGGGACACTTGTTAGGTAGAGTACTTCAACCAAGTGTGAAATTTAGCTAAGTGCAAATATGTGCAAAATACATTAAATCATATTTGACATCTTTAAAAAATAAACTTGCTTGACTTTTGGATTTCACTGATTTGGCTGAGAGTTATGGTCTCACTTCAACACCACCCCTTGTTTCTAATCCTCTCAGAACAACCTTGAAACTCAGAGAAAATAAAGTTTTCCAGATCAGAAAAACATCCAAATCCTGGTTTTTGTCTTACAAAAATAGTTTCCAAACAAGAGGACTAATAATTAACACATTCCTGTTTTGAACATGCATCTTTATTATTCTGTATCACCACTAACTGAATGGTAACCTAGTTATGTTCCACTACAGCTGAAGAAAAGTAACTAAGACTAGGTGTAAAGTTATAGATGTCTGGCATCATTGCTATGGCTACACAAAGAGGAGCCAGCCCAGCTAATAAAAAAAAAACCAAAACACACTTCCGAAGAACAAAACAAGTTCTAATGCTTGACAACTACTGTACTATTAAAAAAAAGTAACCTTATTAGCACAGATAACACAACTGTATGTGAGCATCCAAGAATATCATCTACGTAGCAATAGACTGCTGTTCCTGCAATCACATAAAAAGAGCAAACAGTATTCTAACTGCACAACCACCTCTTTTTAAAACATTCACAATCCATACAAATGTCTTGCCTCACCAGAATGCTACATTAAATTAACAATCCAAAATAGCTTACCATGGCCTTATATGAATAAGCTTTTAATTTCCATTAATATTTTACTAAAACTCTGAATTTGACAGTCTATACCAGACCACTCGTATTTCAGAAAAAGCCATATTCCTAGAAAACATCTAATTATTTTCCATGTTTCTACCTATTTCCCTTATTATCGGTTTTGGTCTTATTTTTAGGGGGTGAGATGGTATCCAGTCATCCATGCTTACTAGATGAGATCAGAATTTCTAAGGATTGTTTTCTTAGTGAAAGTGGCTGAGCTGAGTACAAAAGGAGATACAAACAATACTTTACATGAAGCAAGAAATAAAATGACATCACAAACATTCTCTGGGTGAACCTAAATTGTGAAATCCTCAAATGGATAACAATTAGCCCCTCAATTACTTCAGAGACCAAGTTTTTCCTGGTTCTTGTCTGACGGAAAAAGAGTGGGAGAAAAAGAATGATAAAGGTGACAAAATAAACATAGGGGGTCTTCAGGGTTTTATTATTGTTGCTGTTATCATTGGTTGGTTGGGTTTGTGTTTTTATTATTTTTGTTTGTTTTTTTGTTTGGTTGTTTTTGTTTTGTTTTGTTTTTTCTTTTCGATTCCCACAGAACAACTCCAATACTTTTATTTGGAATTTCCAAAACTGGTTCACCTCTACTGTTTTGACAAGGTCCCAGTCTCCCAAATACAAGTATCCACTTACAAGCCAAACATCCCAAGTCATTAGAGAACATAGCTGCTGATCAGTGGGGAAAGGAGGCAATATGTTCATTTTAAATTCAAGCACACTTTCCATCTCTGTTGTGATGCTGAGACTCCTATTTCGTCTTTAGGACAGGTCCACAAGGTTTAAATAAGCTTCTGAACTTGTCATACTAATTCTTTGTGAGGTCAATGTCATCTGTCCTTAACAGATCAACTTCATATGCTCTATACTAAAAATGAAGCACTACCACAGAAAAACACTACCTCATTAAGAGTCTATATTATAAATTTATCAAGCTTTATTTGCAGAGGTGAATATCCCTTTATTTAAAGCTTCAAAATTAATGCTATCTGAAATTCAGCAGCATATTTCTCAATACTAAAATTGCCAATATATATGTATAATGTTGGATAACTATATTTTATTTGTACATTTTATTATTTTAAAATAAGACATATTCAAAGTTTAAAAGTTGTTGCAGGCTGTTTTTATAAAAACAAAAGGCAGAAGAGTAACACAATGAAAGATGCATGATGTTAGAGCTACTAAAAATAAAGACCCTCAATTCCGCATATCAAAAAAAATGCATCAATATATGCAAGTGATAAAGTTAAACAAATTACTTCTTGAATACTTCTCATGTTTTAAAAAAATCCAAGTATTTTTCTCACACACAGAGTACAATATTATCCTCAAAGCATAATATATATGTTTAACTGAGTTTGCAATCAATAAATATAAAGTAAAAATGTAAGCGATAATACAAGTTTCCTTGTAGGTGAAACTAGGTGAAAAAAATGCAATGATTAAATATTTGCTTGGCCAATCCTAACCAGCACTTCTTACCCTCAAGTTCTTGACATCATACATAATTAAGTCAAAATCAAGCAGTAATATTTGTAGAGACTGAAACTGCTTTAATCTCTAATCAGATATGTGTGTTCATGTATGCTGTTGTTGTCTACTATACGACAGGGACATCTTAATCTTGTTTTCCAGAAAGTTAATACATGGTACATCAAAAGCAGCTCTTATATCCCAAGCAATTAGCTGTTATTGCAATTTTTTTGTTAAGCTATAGATATTAAAAAAGAAAAACAACCTGTGAAAATAATAAGTCTTGGTACAATACATTAGATGGAGAATCATGATGCAGCTGATTCTGTTCCTGAAAGTCATGCAATATGGTGAAATGGAAACTCTAATTTCTTATGGCCAAAACTATGAATTGTAATTACGGCCTAACAATTTTCTCATCATATTTAACCAGGCACTTCAAAAAAAAAAAAAAAAAAGAGAGAGAAGAAACCCACTAACCAAAAAGCACACTTTTAGAGGTATAAAAGATATATTCCCAGTCAATTAGAACCATAGTTTACTTTCCTCTCTGAACCCCCTCCTCCCCTCAAGAAAAAAAGAAAAAAGTGAGCTTAGTAACATTTTGTTCTCTATATGAAAACAAAATGATCAATCACTATCTCAGAACTATGACACCAAAGTGTAGCATAAACCTTACATACACTTGCAAGAACATTATGGCTTGGTAACATTCATGAGCATAGGCTAGTGCGTCCCAGCAAGAAAGCCTAAAGTTGTCTGCAAAAAACTTAGCTTTTTAAAACACAGCTGAATAAATGGTTGAGCAAAATCTGCATTTTATGATAATGAAGTATTTGGCCTTGTTAACAAAAGACAGGCCTAGAAGGTTTGCTTGCAGCTTTGCACCATTCAGTACAGACAAAAACTCTAAAAGTCACGTAGCATTCAGGACAGAATTTCTGATCAAACAGCAAAATTCATACCCTAATGTTCAAGTTTAAAATTACCAGATATGATGGTAGAGAGATTCATACTACTACTCTTAATGAATAAAGCCCCAACTATACTGATATGCTGAAAACATATGAACACATTAAATAGCACATTAAAAACACTGAAGGCACAGTTTATTTGAAAATAGCGTGGACAATCTTTATTTAAAGTGTAGTACAGTGTTTGTGCTACGGGAACCATGCAATAAAAGTCAGTCCCTCTCAAACTCAAATCTAGCATCTGTTTCTTCAGAAAGTTTGTTTTGTCCAACATTATTTTAGATTTTAAGTCTCTAAAAGAGACAACAGCTATATGGCCTGTCCTAAACAATGAACATCTGTGTTCCTTTGCACAACATGTATGGTCTAAGAAAAATAGCCTAAGACAGACTAAGGGAACTGTAACTGTAGGGTCACATGCCCTTAATACCTTAACAAGGCTAAAAGGCAACCTAAAGCATGTAAATACTAAACCTAAATACAACCTAAATGTACATCCACAAGTTTTAGCAAGTGGAACTTCACCAGTACGTTTTTCAATTGCACTCAACAGATAAATTTGATACTGGTTCATCTTCAAGTTGTAAATGAAAATGACGACAAAAGGGAAGGCAGTAAAAGAAGAGGTGGGAAGACAAACACTTTTGTAAAATAATAGTTTGGGAGAACAACAAAACAACCTTCTTGCAAAATTTCTGTTTTTCTGCTTGCCTGGTGACAGGCATTTGAAGGGGTGGGGGATGAAGGAAGAACAGGAGAACCAACAGATTATCAAGATTAGTAACAACACAAATTCTTTCTACTTCTGGTATAGCTGGCACCATGCCAGGGCTTATGGGTCAGAGATCATCATAAAGGAGTCAAATATTAGATGTGGTACTTCAAGACATGGTTTAGTAGACATGGTGGCATCAGGTATACGTTTGGACTTGATGATCTTTGAGGTCTCTTCCAACCATAATGATTCTATGATTCTATGAAATCTGAATTGAGTATTTTGAATTAATATGTTCTGAGTAGAGGACAATTTACATAATGGTATTCTAATCTCAAAGTTACTACAAGCAAAGTCATTCCTTTAAAACAAAAAACTTAAAGCTGAATACAAGACTTTGGACTATTTAGATAATAGTTTGCTACTAACTTCCATTGCTTAAGATAATCCTGAAATTAAAACCAATACTTTGTAAAGAAGTATATAGTGGTTTTGTACACTTGTGTATATAAACCATGAGAATTTTTTAAAAAGAGAACATTAAACTTGAGGAAAAGAGAAAAATTATTCTCATAATTTAAATAACCACTTTTAAATTTCACTTTAAAATGCAAACTGTGTAACAAATGCAAATACTCACCTTTTTTCCCCTCAAATAACTCCCTATTTGTAAAAGATTTTGCTAACAGGGGTTCTGCAAACAGGGACTTAATAGTGAAAAGTTTCATACACACTGCTGTACATAAAGTTGTTTAAAGATACTTATGAAATAATGGTGAGCTACAATAAGCCACAGAAACTCAAGCCATATTCTCACAAAACCATTTGGGAAGAACTGCAAATAAAATAATAATGTGGCAATCTGCAATCGCATTAAGCTTTATAGAGGGGACAGTAAATTACAGTGTGTGCTTTCTAAAAGAAATCTCCTGAAATATAATAAGTAGCTGAATTTTTTGTACCTTCCTCTGCTCTTGCACCTTCATGATCAGTCATTCTAGAAGAGGGTGACCTAGATTGATTAATGATTCCTGAAGGGATGTGGGGTATCTCATCATCGCCCAGATCAGCTATCATGTCGTGAAGTTTTGTCCTGTTGACTCCTGTAAATTAACGTCAGCAGCAAATATTCATTTGATTGCTACCGCTTGACTTGACTGAAGTCTAAAAATCCATTGAACTAATTAAACAAGAATAATTAGTGATGGGACCTCCTTAAAATAAATACAATGCTTTGTTTCTGTCTTTGTATATTAATAAAATTGATCTTTTGGAAATCAAAAGAAGGAGTTAATACATAAAATCTGAAAACTACATGCAAACAGTTTTAATTCACTAAATCAAAGAGTAACTCCTTTGTGTTCTGTAGATCTATTCTACAATTTCCTGTAGGAGAGAGAAAAAAAAAATCATCCTGCAGCCCTACTGAGAAGTCAAGCCAAATATTAAAAGAACATTAACTATTAAATAAAATACTTACGAATTAAACATTTGCTAATAATATTACACAACTTTAACTATACTAAACAATTTAACACTGAAAAACAGAGTACAAATAAAAAATAAGCTTAAAAAAATGAGGAAAAAAGTACAGAAAACTCATAATGGGGGTGCAACGAACAATTAACTTTCCCTGCTTTTGAATGGTATTTAAATTGTGTAAAGTGTTTATTAAACACAAGAGCAAGAATGCTTCCACCACTGTATGAAACTGCAGATGTATATACCCTTATTATACCAGTATGCCTCCAGAACCAAAGCATACTGAATTATATGTGCATTAAATTAATGATGCAGACACTAGCAAACAAGAATAGTATGTTACAATTTATTTTTTAAAAACAATTAATAAATTCTTTCCTGCTTCCACCTTACTGCTTGCATGTCAAAAAGTCAAGCTTCAATCATAAAGCAAAATTTCAGTGACAGAATCTCTTTAAAGAAAACAACCCAAAATTATGCAAGACATAACCAGTTTTTAATCAATAAGAGTCCTTTCTGTGACTGTAGGCAGTTATACTGTTTAACATTTAAAATAAAATACCCATCACCCTGCAGCCAAAAACTATGCTTCTAAACTTTCTAAAATATAAGAGCTTATTATCTTTAAAATGGCATATTTGAACTTAAAATTAATTTTCAAATATGTCCCTTTTTTAGTAAAGTAAGCATTAGGAAACAATTTCTTATACTCTCAGGTGACATGTACCACTTCCATTAAAAAAAGGGAATTGAAACTATAACAAAGCCTTTACTCTCAAAAAAGTAAAGAATAAACACTATAACTACAGATGACTTATGAAGAGCAGAACTATTCATTTAAACAGTTACATACTAAAACACATCCTTTCAAACAATATCTAATCATTTTGATTTTTAGATGTCACTGACAAAAAAATGGTTAAAACTGTTGTGTTCAAAAGTAAGCATCCATCAATAACTGAATTCTCTGGAGTTAATGGAGAATCCTCTGGAGACACAGATGACAATGAAGAAAATTTCTGGAAGTAGAATCATAGCAAAAGTATACCATGCATACTCCAAGAGCGATGCTATATAACTATTCTCATTAATACTTGCAAAACATTTTCATTTTGCCAAATAATACATAACTCTCTATACTTTTTGTGTGTGTGCTTTTGATATTTTCTTTTTTTCTTTAATGGAATACTTAATATTCCAATTAAATCTACGAAGGTTGCTGCCCAGAAGTTGTTTGAGAATAAAAATGGCTTCCAAAAGTTTCCCTTATGCAATAGAATAGATTTCTTGAGTGGTTAAGGTTCATTTCACTCTCATGTAGAAGTGAGTCTAGAAACCTGTGATTTCAGCTAATGAAGTGAGTGTAAAAAAATAAAAATGAGGAATGCCTCTTTAGCACCAACATTTATTTTCTAACAGCCACTAGACTGATAGGATTTAATTTCAAAGGTACAATACTTAATTGCAGTCAGCTGATGAGACCTCATCTAAAAAAAGTCATTCTTAAAATGACCAGGTCTCTACCATATAGACCATAAAGCTTGCTTTTGACTTTATTCCAGTTGGCCATCAGCCAGCCACCTATGGTGGCCACCAGCAGAATCATTCTTGAAGATATTATAGAGCAATCAATTAATGACATGATAAAAGTCACGACTGGTGCCCTAAATTGCCTACTTTAATATACACTTTGCTTTCCAGAAAACCCATTTGTCTTCTCCATTTTGATATGCATGAATTGTTCAACACATGGATGGAAAATGACAAAAATGGCTTATTAACTCTTACTCACATCCAAACTGAAAGCATCTTCTGGAGGTTCTTTCACACCAAACATATGGGCATGAGAAGTTTGTCTCAGAGCAGACTCAGAAGTAACTAGAACTAGCCGCCCTGCTCTGCTACCTTGAACCAGCCAGTCATTTAGCATGTCACTGATTTGGGGACTGTCAGCCTCGTCTTTTCATGTTTTGCAGCATGTTTAGTCACTTCTTGTCCTTCAGACATAACCTCAGAACACCCCTCCGCCCATCATACAAGATAGAGAAATTTCTTTCTGAAGTTTACAAAAGAGCAGCTGCTGTTCCCAACAACTTCTCTGTATTTCATGCTGAAAAATGTCAATAGTCAAGATTCTGCCAACACCACAGAAGACTGCACAGATCTCTGCTTTCAAATAAGCGCAAGTCCACCGTCATACAATTGCTGAAGTATTTTAAATGTTACAAAGAGATTTTTAAGAATAAGAATGTGCTGTCTCTGCATAAGCAGCTATGTTCAAGGCACAAACTGGATGACTACGTTTTATCCTCAAGAAAAGACTAGGGGGAAAAAAAATAAATAAAATCAACAAACATAAACCTGTTAGGAACAAAAGCAAAACACCTATAATCCCATCTCACTACATCCTCCTTCAGAGATCAAATGTGAAAAAGGTAATTGAATAGTCAGTGCTGAAAAGTTTTAGTCTGAGAAGCCATAAACAGATTTCTATTAGCTCCAAGATGTAATAACATAAGTCTGAATATAACACAGGGATCCTTCTATATCAATAGGTAATGGTAATGAAGATGGTAAAATCCAAATCTGTTTTCATGCCTATCAACTACTACACCGTATTTCCAGAAATCAAGTATAGCAAAGTGAATGGGACAGATACTGGTACATAAATACAGAACAATTAGACTGAGATAAAAGAACAGGAAAGTAAAAAACAAGAAAAGTTCCTTGAAACTAAGGAAAATCGGTAAAAGGATCTTGATTTTAACAGTGACGTACACATATGATTTAAGATGTGAAAACTATCTTTCAAATTGCTGAGAACACATTACACTGACCTGATAGTATGAAATGAGATATGCATCATCTCCACTATTATATTCTGAAAAAGTGACAGGTTGTATCTGAAAAAGAGTCATCCCCTGATTTACCTGCTAAAACTGATATTATCAAGCTTGGTCAAGCAACTGGCCTTAAATTCAGCATATTACTGTCAAAGGTAAGCCTGGTTTTGCAGAAATCAAACCTAGCTCCTTATCTATTTATTACGATGAAATCCAGAGTAGGTTGTGGTTGGTTTGTGGTGGTTTTTTGTTTGGTTTGGGGTTTTTGGGTGTGTTTTTGTTGGTTTTGTTTGTGTGTGTTTGTTTGGTTTTTTTTAATAGACGAACTCTTCAATAAACAGGGTTTGGGTTATTTTACAGCTGATAATATAAAGGCAATTAAAGTGTGCGGTGGTTTTTGTTTTGTTTAAAGATCCTTTCATAAGGAAGTAGTATTTCCATATAACATGGTGACTATCATGACAGAAAAAAATCCCAAACAAAAAAAAAACAACAAAAAAAGAGTATTACATTATAAAAACATACGTGCTGACAGAAGATGACCTAAATTAAGGTGTTCCACCCAAACCAAAACATATGAATGCAGACTACAGAAGTATCAAAATAGAATCAAACCTACTTCTGTTCACTTATTTATTTCTACATTTGGAATGAAAGTTACCATACCTGGGCCAAGGCTATGAAGACCCTGTTATGAAGACAGCAGTCTAAATGCAGATTATGGTAGTCACTAGACGCATATTCAACAAAAGAATCTGTTAGAATGTGTGCCCTATTACGCTGTCCTCAAAGGACTGCAAGAAGTGAAAGTCAATGCACGTTTATTTGATCTTTATGATGGTATATATACTGCCATGCAGATAAATTCTGATAAAAGTCTGACAATACACAGAAGAGTAAAGTAAGAGATGAATATTCAGAATGAAGTTCACAAATGATCAGACACGATCAGGAATAAAGAAGGCCTTTGACATTATTTTCAGTCTCAGAATGTTAAAAAAGCTGAGAACAAAAGTCTATGAATCAAATAAACAGAACTTAAATAAACCTGCCCAACCTTAAATGCATACTTTTACTGCGTGTGGAGTTCTCACTCAGTTAGCTCAGTCATTTAGAGGCCAATTTTTAATCAGAAACTATTATTATCAATGTGCCACAAGTGCAGAATCCCACAAACTACCCTGTGAGACTACCTAAATGAGCTCAGAGTTTCCCAAAGGAGAATTTAAACTTAAAATCCAAAACACTAAACAGTGACTTACTTGACGTTGCAGCATTGTGAGAGTTTTCTCCTGAACATTCTCTTACGTGAATATAAGCAGGTTTCAAAACTACTTTAGATGAAGAAAATACTCCTTTAAGTTTTGATAGTGGAACACACATTGTCAAAAGACAATATACATCAAATAGTAATTGATGGGTAACAT
Source organism: Cariama cristata (assembly GCF_000690535.1). Classification (NCBI taxonomy): domain Eukaryota; kingdom Metazoa; phylum Chordata; class Aves; order Cariamiformes; family Cariamidae; genus Cariama; species Cariama cristata. The sequence continues at coordinate 36,482 of NW_009594183.1, read as the reverse complement.
GTCATGCATTTATGGTACAAAACTTAATGTTAGACCATTTGCAGCAACAGCAGGAAAGTGGACAGGAAGGAAAGTTTTGACAATAATGTTGCAAAGTTTTAAATCATTCAGCGGGACATTTCAGATAAAATAATTACTATTTATTTTAAATTATGGTCACAGCCAATTTAATGAGCAATGTAGACGACTAAAATGCCAATTTTTGACAAAGCAGTTACTTTTGATGGGTGAGAATTATGCTTCTCTTATGGAAATTTTAAGATTTACAGACACAAAACCAAAAAGATGATTGAAATTCTTGATTGCACAGCAGCAAAGGAAGCAGTAAGTGCAGGAAAGAGAAATCTTTTCTAGACAAGTCAAAGTAATTCCACTAAAACAAATTTGGAGGCCCGAGAAGTTTTTTTTCATACCATTTATAATCCTAGAATAAACATGACTTGTCCTGTTTTATAGCTGCTTACCTCGCACAAGCCAGAAAGCAGAAACTAACTGGTGTGGTGGGTGTGAAAAGAGTAGAATTAAAACAAAAGTATAGTTTCAAGAACTTTCTGTACACGATAACCTAAAGATGTAATTTTTGAGAGAGAAATATAAAACCCCCCTAAACAATGTCTTTTCCCCAGAATTAAAAACATTTGCTGTTATTTTTGCAGCCACTATGCTTCCAAAGTCTAAAATGTGAAATAAGAAAATTTCAAATAAAACATACCCATTTTAGTATCGAAACGAAGTTTCTAACCCTACAACGTAGTTAATGTGAATTTAGTGTCAACTGCTGATTTACATAAATGAGGATACTCATTAGCATCCAGATTACTACTGTAAGTTCTAATCAAACCAAAGACTAGGTAAAAATCTTTACTTCAAAGATTTTATATTTGTGTGTGTGCACATTTAAGCCATGCAAAATTGCTGAAGAGACAATCAACATGCACTAACTCAATTTTAATATGTTAGATGTTAAAAAGTAATTTCAGATCTTCATAATTACAGAATTTTTCATGAAGTGCTATATTTTAATTATCACTTAATTTAGTTAGTACATATTCACAGTGTTTCAAATTGTGGAAAAAAAAATGTTACTAAATATCTCCAGAAACTGTTATAATATACTTTCAAAAAATAAAAACACTGCAATCAAGGGAGCTTCTCTAGAGTGACATTGATTGCATAACACTTTGTCCACTAAGAGCTTTGTATAGTTGATGACATAAGTTACAAAAGCATTTCTACCAGGTACTTCTATATTGAAGTTTGGTTTAACTTACATAGTTCAAATAGGTCAACTGGTCTGAAAACTCTTACAGAGTAAAGAGGTGTCAATCAAAATGTGGTAACTGCAGAGGAAAGTCAAGGGCACCATAAAAAAAAGATTATATCCTAAATAAAGCCACAAAAAAGAGTTCATATTTACATTACAAGCAATTTTTTATTCTCATTGCCTTAGACTGTAAAACTAATTACAAACCCATAAATAGCAATTATAGCTTGATTCAAGCTCATGTTAAAAAAACAAAAAACCCAACAACCTCCCCCCAACCGTACCATAGTATTATAGTTTAAGAAGCAGATAAAGTTAAATCTTTCAAAAACTTCTCAGAGTAGGAATATCCTCAAAATGCAAGTTGTTTGTTATTTCTACACTCACATTTCAAAGCATTTAGCTCTCTACCTATTTAACCTTAAATTTTTATGTGTTTTCAACATTTCTTATCTAGGAAATGTCTGTGAAAGGTTTTGACATATTCACATTCAGCAGGTAGAAAGTTAAAGTTGGTTGCCCCCGTTACAGAAAATGATGCTTAATGAAAAAAAAAAAAAACAAACAACACAAAAACAGAACTTGTGAGAAAAAATGTCTTCTATATAGATAGGCAAAAAAGTGTTGCATTACAAGATTCAGAATCTGCACTTACTCTTTACCCCTTTCTTCCCCTTTCGTTCCTTCTTGTACTGTTCCTTCAGTTTACTTATTAGTCCCTGGTCTACATCCCAAACCTCAGCAGTTGGGGACAGGTCATCTTTGTCTACATGCAGCATATCATTAAAAGAAAAAAAATCAGCAATTGGCAATGCAAGCTGTTGGTGATTTACTATCATAGCTGTACAAGAGCATTAATAAAAGTTCTTAATTAATCTTTACTTTAAAGGTGCAGTCTCAGTTTTAAGTTTACAAAATACTAAGTCTCATTTCATACAGTTTTCCAAGGGACTGTATACCAGTTACACATTTGAAAATTGTATGTTAATTTGTTACTAAGCAGCAAACAAATTAAGCTTCATAAATAACTGTTTATGTTAGCTACTTCAAAACACACAAGAATTCATTGGTGTTCAGAAACGATTACTGCATCTTTAGAAAGACAGTGTTAAGAAATTATTCAGCCAGTGTTGAATAAGCAAATAAAAGTATTCATGCTATATCTCTCATGAAAATGCAAGCTGAGTAAGTCAGTGCCAGTTTATTCATGAAGACCACCATGCATCCTCTCGCACTCATTCTACATGCACAAGAATGAAACGTTGGTCCTACGTATAACCAGAGAAACGAGTCTATAAATACAGCTTTTTACATAAAGATGAAGTAATATGTAGAAGTGAATAAATTGACATCCCACTGCATTCCAGCAATAAATTACAATTAGCAGAAATACAACATTCCACAGTAGTTTCAGAAGACATGTCTTTTTTTGTTTGACAAATACTGCAGAGTTAATTATTTTCCAAGAAAATCAAGTCTCCACTTTCCTAAACTATCCATCTCAAACATTTCTGGAAACAGAGAATTAGTAAAAGGATAAACTTGTTTCTAAGACAAGGTAAATGTAACATTTGCAGAAGCACTTTTGCTAGTAGACAACTAGGCAGTAACCAAACTTGGTTTGTGTGCCAGTTAAGCTAATGTTCTCAAATTCTTTAGGCATAAATTAAGAAAAGTAAGTTCCTCAGTTCCCAACTTCCAATCATACCTACAATATCAGTGTTTCCGTAAAACAGCAACTTTTGAAGTCATAACCATTACAGTCATAAAAGTGCACAAGAAGAGACATTCACAGCAGAAACAAAGAAACATGCATTTAGGATGCAAATCAGCAGGAGTTATTCCAAGTACATGTTTCATGACAAAACATGACAACAAATGAGAAGATACCCTAGGACACTGATGCATCTACCATCATTCAAATAGGGCTGATCAATGATAAAGAGAAACAATCTTGATCAAAGAGGTGGAATACAGAAACTGCAAAGGTGGTGAAGCCATGAAATGGGCAGCATAAGTAACATGTCTAGTCTGTGCTCTATACTAGAAGTTTAGAAAACGTCTGTAGATGGCACAACAAACAGGGCATTAAGTATCAAGACAATGAATTTGAAGGAACTAGGCTCATTCAGTCAACGGAAAACAGGAAAAACGTAAGCCTGCAAACATAGATACTCAAAAACAATGCTATCAGCTGCTGAAACATAGGTTGTAAATAGAAAACTAGATAAAACACTAATTCTGATTAACCAGAGAGGCTGTGAAATGAATTTCAATGAAGACTTTTAGGAAAGCCCAGCAGTGTTTCTCTCTGGTATGCTTAGACACACTTAGCTATTTCAGAAAAGAGCCATGTAACTAGAAGACTTCCATAATTCTCTCCCTAGTAGTGAACTTCCTCAAATTGCCTGCAGTCTTTATAACCCACATTAAACTGACATCAGGACAGTGCAGAGGATCCAGGATGTCCACTAGCCAATACCATTTAGTGGTAGGAGGTTGTTTTTTCTGCCACCCAGAATCCTAGGCAGTCAGTCATTCTCTGACTCATGGTCCATCTGTAAACAGAACTTTTGTGTTTCATGGAGAGGAGAAATTCAGTGATGAACATGTAGTTAGTCATCGAAATCGTAAGGAGAACAAAAAGACTACATAATATGTAACATCTGTAATACACAACATAATATATAACAATATGTATTTATTCCTGTTTGCTTAAGCAAACAGAAATTCTATACGCATCTTTTTCTTGATGATACTATATTACCACAGGGCATTTATAATTTTTTAATCTAAAAATGTACATTTCTTAGTGTGCTGCACACTATTTAACACTATTTGAATTTGCTCATCTTTCACTATTTTGAAGCTAAGGTGTTCTTAAGTAAAACATGTCACATGACAGGACACTTTAAATCACAATGTTTGAAAATAATTTAAGACTCAAAGTATATTAAATGAGGCACTTCCAAAAAAAGAATGTGTTCATAAAAACCCGTACTATAGCAAGGGAAAGAAACAACCCAAACTTCCACACTCAGTGGCTGGTTTACAGAACTCTCCAACAGCAAAAATCTAACTATCAAATTTAGTGATTAAATATTTTGGCATATCTGAAGTTAGACCTACAGATAATACTCTGACAATTAAGTATGGAAAGTTGTAATAAAGCAAGGCTAGACAATAGGTTTACAGCCTAAACGTCAGAAGTTTGGTTTCCAGATACTAAATCAAAGCATTGAAGAAATACACATGTAAACATTAACGTTTTTCCAGAGAACCTAAATCTTCGCAAGAGTAAGAACTGATAGAAGGATGCCAATGACAGGAAAACTAAAACAGGAAGAAAAAAAAAGCTGAGAAGGAATCAGAACAGAGCAACCATTTACACTATGAAGAAAAATATGAATTTTAACTGAAATACTGAAGTTGATGGTTGATGCAATTGTTTAGAAAGTAATGGCAAGTATTTATTTAAGTGAAGTTGCCCCTCAAAAAGAAATTAATAAAAGGCTGGACCTGGAGATTTCAAGTAACAACTGTTTCACAGAGTTCAAAATAATGTGACAGGCTAAAATAGATTGGTTTAGGCAATGTATTATTTTACTTTAGAAGGCATTTAAGTGGGACAATATTTTAAATATTATTTTTGATAGCTAATAAAGCAGCATTGTCTTTAAATATTTCAAATTTACACACTGATCTTTAAAAGGGTGACACTTAACCCCAAGACCTGATAGACTGTATCCTTAAACATCCATTTGAAAGAACAGCTGTACTACAATCAGTGACATACTATGAAAACAGGATTGCTACTACAGCATTGGAAGTATGTCTTCTGACTCATTTAAATAGTAAGTTAGTACAAAATATGCAAGAAATTTACGGATATTGTCTTCATACGGCAAAACATAGAACACATACTTTTTAAGATGAAAGCAGGTTTATGTTTATTTCCTTCTCCCACTGCCTTGCCTCAGACATGAGTGCTTTGGTAACAATGGAATTACTGCAGTTAAACCAGTTGTCACAAAAAAGCTGTCACAAGTGTGTACAAACTCCTAAAATGCTCTGCCTCACTTTTGATATGGGTTCACTTAAACTGTAATAAAAGACATTCAAACTCCTCTCTGAAAAGTGTGGTGGGTCAATTTGATTTTTAAAATAGATTTTTAGATTTTATTTTATTTTTAGGTTTGGGACAGCAACTGAGCTACTGAAAAACAAGTTTGAAAAATTTTAACTTGCAAAGTCAGCACTGCAAATCAGAATCCCCTGTTCTGGGTAACTACCTGAGAAGATGACAGAGGTTAACAGGCTGGAAAGTAATCTTGGAAAGCAACGTCTGGGAATTTCAGCAGACAAGCTAGTTCAGTAAGTTTCAGCAGTCTGCTCTGAAAAAATGGATAAATCTTTGACTGCATGAGTTACAGAATTAAGCTGTCTTTCCTTCTACATACAACAGTGGTAAGACTGATGCTAGAACCAGAACTTTCTGCATCACTATACATTTGACGGGATGTTGCAAACAAAGTCAAAACCTTGGCTTCAGGACCTATGAGACATACCAAGAGATTTGCCTGTTTGGCTAAATAGAAAGATGACCATGAAACTAACCAAATAACATCGCCTTCAAAGCAGAACAACACCAAGCAACTAAAATGCTTCTAAAAACAAATAGGTATTACCAAAACTAAAGGTAACAGTTTGTTTGGTTTCATCTTCCAACTAGAAATAAGACTGAGTTTTAAAAATAAAGGTGACTAACCCTTTGATACCAATTTCCAGGAAAGAATGGTTTCTAACCCTTGGTATCTTCAAAATCAAGACTGGATGACCTTCCTGGAAGATGTGCCAGCACTTTGATTTCTGTAGATCTTTATATTCTCTTTGCTTACCACAGTGTTTATCTAAGCATGACAAATTCATTGTCTCAATGCCATAAAATGGTCAAAGAAGATGATCTAGCAGCACTTTTTGGCCTGACAATGAAAGACTTACCGTATGTAACCACAAAATTGCTTGTACCACAGTTCAGAAACGAAGAGGGTCAATTTCCCATTTCAAGGCAGATGTGAATTACTTGGTTCATTATTCTTTTTCCTACCCAAATCCTCTCCCTCTTTCAATTTCTTCTTTTGAAACATGTAGGCTCCAGGAGTTTGTTTCACAATAAAATTAAGTCAAAGTATGCTAAGTAGGTTACTAATTTGATATCTACTCTAAAATTAAGAAATAAAAAGTTGGGACAGTACAAAAGTATTTTTTTGATTCTACTAATGCAAGCCACATTAGCAATAACATCTAAAAATCTCAGCCAGAAAACCTAAATATACTAATTGCCCATTTTTAAAAGTACACCAAAGAAATTATTTTAACTTCAGCACAAAAAGTTTAAAGCTCCTAATCAGAAACACATGGGGAAAGAAAAAATCTAGATCTGAAAGGAAATTTAATTCAGGTATAAAAACATTCAGAATCTTAGCCTTTCCTAGTTGAGAAAGAAAATACTCTCCTTTTTTAGTTTTGGAATCAAAACCAAAATCTGAAACAAATGTAACTATAATTGTATTTGTGGCAGCTACAACAACATATACGTATATATGAAAGTTCCAGCACCCAATACGATATTATCTAAACATCAGTATTTGATCACCACAATCATCCACACATCCACACCATCTTAGTAGGTACTGCAATTCTTATTACTATTACGGGCAAGTATTACTTTATTTCTAAACGCTTTTGTGAGCATCTTACCCCACTCTGTTCCATCTCCTGAACTTCGAGCTTCTCCAGCTCCCTCACCATCTTCAGCTGTCACTAAAAAATCAAATTCTTTCAAAGCTTCTTCAGTATCGGGGTCATCTGTAAGGTCAGCAGCTAAACCTTCATTACCAATCTGCAAGCAGATAAACATTTTTCAGCATTTGAATCATGAACATATTTTCTACTCAAATACTTAGGTTAGAAGTGATATAGATTACTCTCACTGAGTACTTGGTTGCAGGGGAAAACATTTTTCAACATGAAATGTAGAAAAAGACACTTGGATATAGCCAGATCTAGAGCTGCTTATTAAAAAAGAAAGAATGCAGTGTAGTCTAGTGATCACTAGGAAATGAAAATAATAACAACACTAGGTTTAGCAACAAAAACTAATCCCATACATCTCAGTCTTCATTTTTTAAGAGACATCAATTGGGAAAATTTTGTTGATTTTCTTGCAATATCAATAGCTCTGCAGAGAAGCTTTACAAACAAACTGTTTTCTACTGGTCCAGAAGTCTTTTTTCCTTTTTGCTTTCCAGTTCTATTTCAGTGTTACGCATAAGCTTGGAAAATACAGTGTTTTCAGAAAAGTGTCTTTTTACTGGTTCTACCACACCTTTCACTGTAAACAAAACAAACAACCCCTCTATCAAGGCATCAGTGAAAAGTCTTTTTTCATTCTGCAGGTGAAGAAAATTTCCACATGGGGTTATGTTTCTATGTTTTGCAAAATATTCTTACACTTTTGCAGAAAGGGACAATTTTTAAACAGGTAACTATAAATGATTCTTCTGCCTTTTATAAAAAACAAGCTTTGTCAAGAGTCAAAAAAATGAGTTTAACGTCTTCATATGTGCTTGGATATTTACTTTCCTTTACTTCCTTATTTACTTCACTTAAAATACATTTTAATTTTCAAAAATATTTTAAAAATAACTTATTGATAGAAAAATACATAATCTTTTTATCAGACTATCTACTGTCTTAGAAAAAAAAGATTCAACCAAGTGCTTGATTAATCTATTTACCAGAAGTACATGTTAATAGCAAAGCTATGGTGGAAAACCCTTCCTGACAAGTCAAACTGGGAGACTAAGACTTGCGTCAAGCTGAGCTAATGCTGCTAGCTATTTAAGAAAATTCAATGCAGCCAGAGGGATCATCATGCTACAGAATACTCTACTGAGCAAAAAGTAATAGAACTGTCAGTACAATGTTCATAAAACAACTTTTTTACAAAAAAGAAACCCCAATGACAGGGAAACTCTTCCAGTACAGGAGAAAAAACTAAAAAGGGACTGGTAATACAGGCTATCCTACCTAGAAAGCTGCTCACAGAATGGAAAACTAAAGAGGAAAAATCAGAACAAAACTTAATTGAACCTTAAACAGAAGGTTACTGGAGACAAGTCTATGCTAGGCCCTTAACTTATTTAGTAAAAAGCTGCATGAAAGGAAGAATTAAACACGTATTTGACATGGAACTGATTTTTTTTTTTTGCCATTAGATAACTTGGTTTCTTCTAAGCAATTGTGCCTACCTTCACCAAAATTCAGAAAGGATGCACATTGTATTGTGCTAAATTTGCCTCAAAGGGACTCAAAGCATGCAGAGAAGCTGAGAAGGCCAAATCTGTTCTCTCAGCAATTAATTCACATTTGTAAACAGCCTGGTTGGCTGTTTTTAAGTTTTCAAGGTAATATATTAACCAAACCACCAAATTTACTAATAATGCATCTGCGTACAATCCATTCAGATAACAAAGGTACAATAAGAAACATTTTAACATGACACATTTACAATAATCTGGAAGGAAAATATTTTTCTTATTTTTTAAAGGGGATTCCAGATCTCTATAAAAAAAATTAAAAATATATCCTTTACTTTGTGTTTCTTATTTATCCGGTGCTTTTCTTTTCCTTCTGCAATATCTTCTATCATGTCACTCTCTTCTTCTTCATCACTATCATCCGCGCTTTCTAAGAAGTTAAATGTTTCGAGAACATCACCAGAATTCCTACATAAATAAAAACATTGAGAGAATTAGTTTTACTTGCTGAAGAGATTTTAGAAGATTAATCAGATTAAATGCAATTGCTACCTAACAGCTTAAGAGCTTTAAAACTAGCAAAACAGCAAGAAATGGTTGTATGAAGAAGTTTCTACAGCTGCCCAATTCCTTATTATAAAAGCACCACTCAACAGAATCTTTCCTTAAAATAACAACTCCAAAGTGGTTATATGACATAAATTCAACATCAATACACTGTATATTTTCCTATATATAATATATATGTATCATATATATTGTGATATATATGTATACTATACCTTTCTGTTTGTAATATAGATACCTATGTTCCTAAGTATAATCAATTTTTCAGTGAAGTTCATAATCATTTGTAGTCAGCTACACTCACAGGTGTTCAGAGACTCTGGAGTTGAAAGTTCAATGTAAACTGACCAATACATATTAATGACTAAGTAAAACATACTTCAATTTTATGCATTTCTTATCTCTTCACTTACCTTTTGATTTCCTGTCCCTTTTGTTTTGATGAAGGAGATTCACCCCCATTGAGGATCTGTTCCAAGTTCTTTGTTTCTACTGAACCATTTGGTTCTGAATTGGAGAGCCCAAGCAAAGACCTTACCCGCTGGGAGCGTACATCCAGTATTGTATCTGTATAACCTACTTCCTGAAGATACCTAGATGAATTAAGAGAAGAAAGAAAGAGGAAAGCATATTTGAGGGAAAAGGAAAGAAATTAGTATTGACTGTTAAAAATGAATGCCACTATTATATCATCCATGGAAAAATAAGCTTTATCGCTACCCATCTCTTATGGAAAACCTTACTCTATAGTGCTTGAAGCTCAAGACTACAAAGTCCTGAAAAATTAACTACTATTTGCCCACCTCAATTACTATTGTTTCATAGAGTAAGCATATATACAGTTCCTCATACTTCAGGGAAAAGCTTGAATACACCAGTATTCGAATAATGTTACTTACTGTCTCAGCAACTGTCTGCCTTGCTTCCAGGTCAACTGGCTATTTTGAGGTACTGCAGGAACCTCCGTATCTTTGGTTTCTTCTGAAAGATACAGCGTCATAGTTGCGTGGGTTTTTTAGTTTGGGTGGTTTTGTGTTTTGTTTTGGTTTGGGTTTTTATGATCAATTTACTTTTTACAAGATACCAATGAAACTAAAAGAAAATCTTAAATTAAGTTTTAAATTAGATGCAGTCTTATGCAGTGTTTTTTAATTAAAATTTTTCTTTTTTCTAATTCTTTGCTGAAGCATCAAGCAAATAACAGAACAGAATCAGTTAAAAAATCCTGACGCCTTACATGCAGAAAAGGAACTAGAAAAATATTTAACTTGTACACAGAAGAAAACCTTGCCCTGACCAGCTGAAGTGTTACTTCTAAGAAAACAGATTACACCTCTTTCACAAAGCAGAGATGCTTAGAAAGCAACATGGAAAATATAGTTAAAATAAGAGAAGCAATGACATATATCAGCATTTGGAGAAAACAAACATGTCAAGTTTAACACAAATTCCATCAGTTTACTATCAACAATTAAAATCTAGACCCACTGCACTTTTACTATGGCAGAGACTATAAAACATAGTACAAACTAATAGTTCAAGGATTTTAACATCTAACTTATACTGCTTTTAAACACATACAAAAAATCCCATCCAATAAGAAATAAGAATCATAATCTCTAGTTTCATCCAGGTATAAAAGTACCCAAAATGTGGCACTTCCAAAGCAGAAGAAAACAAAACAAACAAAACCAAAAAGGAGCAGGGGGGAATGGGGATAGAAATCTGTAGACCACAATTTCAGGGCACATTACACACATATGGGCCAAAAGTGCAACCTCCCAAAGACCTACATTTCAAGAGAAGCCACATGCAATTCTGCTCATTAAATAGTCCAATGTTGTTATGAAAAATCCTTTCTTCTATCTGCAATACTGTGAAGAGCAGAACTGTTAGAATCAATTTTATATCTACATCACAAAATCAGATGCAGTCCAGAGTACCAATAAGGATAGCCTAGGAGAAAAAAAATCAGACTTTTTTCCTTGATTTAAGATAAAAACAGAAGTTCAACATTTTTTCCAGGCCAATGCAGTAAAATTTTTTTTTCCTCATTCTTTAAAAACCTAGCAACCTATAAAAGCATCAAAAACCAACAGTATTTAAGTTTATTCTGCACTTACACTTTCCTTCTGGATGGATGGTACAATAGCAAAAAAATAAGTCCTTCAAGAAAGGGTACTTTAAGAAATAATGAGAAGCAGTAGCTAACTAAGGAATTGTGTAATCTTATGTAAAGCTTTCTTCAACATTCAGAGCTCTTTAAAAAAGGAAAGGTGAATTAATCTTGATTTTCAGATTAAATATATTTATCCAATACCAAACATTTACTAGACATCTTCTCTATAACACACCTAAGGGAAGGCGGGTGGAAGACTGAAAGCTGCAATACATTGAACAGCGCACATCTAAAATTTGTATGAACAAATTATACTAAAACAGGCTATTGTAAAAAAGTTACCTGATTCAAAAGTTGGCATTTTCAAGTCACCTTGATTCAATTCTGTGCCATATTTTAATTTATGATATTTTGCCCTGAAAAGGTATGCAAATGTTTAACAAATTAGCATACAATGCTTTTATGAACTCAAAACATTCTACTATTCCCATTTAAAACAATTATACTAACACAATACAATTCATCCAAATAAAACTGTTCTGATAATTACTGCATCATACAATTATTTCTAGTCCTTCAAGAACACAGTTTTGAGATAATCTTTATACAATTATTCACAATTATCAAATAACTACAGATGAGAGTTTAGTATGTTTTCCAAGAACGTGTTTTTTTCTTTCCATATGTGTCAGCTACTAAGAGAACCTTTCAAAAACCAGTAGGTTCAACTATTTAGTAGGGATTATTTTTTCAGTTGTAGCACTGTCATAGCTAGTCAATTGCACTACAATGAATGAACTTCACATTTGGAATTCTTGCCTATTTGCCACCTTCAATTTCCACTTCAATTTCTCTCCTGCTCTGTCTTTGCTTACAATAGAGATCTTTCCCTCTGAACACCCGTGTTAGAGTGCTAGTTTCCCTCATCACATGTATTCCCTTACTGATTTTCTCTTCATCATTGACTGGAGGCTTAGCTTCCAATTCCTGCTCAGTCCACCTATGCAAACGTGCCTCGCTCCTTTCCATCTCCTGCTCTCTGATCCCCTAACCTCTCCTTCTCCATCACTTTTAAAAAAATTGGTCTCCGTGATACTATTTCCATGCAGGTAAGCATGAGCCTTCCAAATCTTATTCTCTACCCAAGCTGCCTATCAAAATGTCTTCAGCTCCCTTTACCTCCAGGAATACCACACGAACTACTTAGACCTATATCCTGGAATTCTCTGATGTTATCATAGACCTTTCACAGTTCAACTTTTGCCTCATAAAACCTTTGCAAAGATAGTCAAAATCTCAGGGAAAAGAACTCTAGATATTCTGCTGTAAAGCAAAAGTGAAAGATCTCTGTAAAAACATTAGCAGCCACATTTTAAAGAAGTTTCTACAAAATACAGCTGTCTTCATAATTTTAGTTTTAACGTTTGACCAAAGTTTTAAGAATAACTGAACCGTATCTAGCTCCCACCAATTTTAAAGACTCCTCTCAAATATGAAACTTCAAAAAAAGATACACAATGGAACCCATGCTGGACAAAACCAAGGATTTCTAACAAATCTTCTCAAATGGCTAAGCCACTACTGCAAGTTTTTCCAAATCTGAAGGTAAAAGTTCATCTCAAGTGCTGCCTGATATATTTGATGGTATAGAGGATTTTCTTCTAAATTACAGAAGTTTCTGCTAAAATTGCAATTGGGAACAGTCAGTAGATGGCACTATTGACCCTTTATGGTAAGATAAAACCCTGCATTTCATAGCAATTACACTGTAACCGAAAAATTTTAAGGCTCCTGAAGACTAGGTATTTGTGTGACCTGAATCTGCCTGAGTGTCAATTAAATAGAATCATAACCTTTTAATTATTTGTGAATATGTTCATATTTCAGCTGTGCACTAGTAAGATTGCCTACCCTAGGTGTTCTCTTTAAATTGAGACACAAAGCTTTGTTCCACATTGTAATAAGGCAGTGTTCCACCAAGCTTTCCAGATAAAGTGTACATACTATTATTTATATGCCCTATAAAGTACTTTACCATTTGGGGGTAAAAAACAAAAACAACCACAATGAAAATAATTAAGAAACTATGACGTTAAATAAAGGTGACAAAATGTTTCTGCTCAATTCATATGTGAAGCTAATAAAGCACTGTAATTGAAAAGCCAATATAAATCTGTTCAATTTAGAGCTGTGGCAAATACTATTTAGGGGCAATTGTTCCATTTTGGAGCTATAATTTCAAAACATTAAAATTCTGCTTTAATTGCTCATTAGAGAAGATAATGATATATCTGATCTAAAATTATAGCAATGACTAGCCACTACAAATAAGCCAAAACATCGCTGCATGTAATGAGATCAATTATGTCTTTCACATAACATCTGATGCTCAACTTGAATTTTACAGTAAGAAATTAATCTTATTTAACTCCAATAAACTATATGTTTGCACAGGTATTCCTCTCCATATTGTCACACAAACAAGGGTAAATATTACATATCTTAAAAATCACTAACAAGCTACAGTGTTGTTGACAAGTCAGTGATGTTACTCCCCCGGTACCAACATTACTCAGTTACCACACAGTAACTGAATTCTACAAGAGGCGTCTTTTGAATTCTTTGAGCACTGACTTGCTATTCTTCTAAGGTTAGGCTTCCATGAGTAAAAAAGTAAGGAGAAACAATGCCCTAAGTTGGTTTAACTGGTTGCTGTTATTTAACTGCTGAATCCTACCACTCAGTTGCAAGGATACAAGCCAGCTCCAGTCCAAACCCCATGAAGTCAAAATATAGCCACAGTTTTATGACCTCAGCAAGTCTTATTAACAAAGCACAGCACTATGCTAATGAAGCTTGCAGTAGAATGGCTCAGAGTACACAACAGAAGCAATCTGGCTAGGTCTTCAAAGCACCATAAAGGAATATACACTAGCTACAAACAAAAAATCCCATATATATACATACATAATTGGTACTACCAAAATATTTAAGGACATTAAAATTATAAACAACATTTTACTTCTCTAAAACATTATCACACATTGCACACACACTTAGAGATAAATACTATAAATATCAAACTGTTTTGTAACTACTACTGCATTTTATTTAATCATACACACTGATGTTCTGTTTCATACCCTTTTTCTGAGAAATCACGACAGTCACCATCGTCTGAATGAGTTTGTTTCTGACTCCCTATAATCTGATGTTTCACTGCATGAAACTTTTTGACAGCATCAGGGAGTCAGCAACAAGAGGAGGAGAAAGGGGGTCAGGGGAATCAAGTGCAACACTGAAAATTTCTGTTAACAATTTTCAGACCCGAAATTCTCAGAATCTATTTTGGGGCTGGTTTCTTTTCATTAGTTGTGATTCTTCACTCAGAGGAACAATGGCAAAAAAACCAAAACATCTATTATACTGAAGTCTTCATCCAGTGCAACAACCAAGAAACTAACATACTATCATTCTTGGATGATTTACTGACAAGTCAGTACCTCCTTGCTTTCCTTACTCAATCCATCATACTTTTGCAATTAGATCCCCTCAAACTACTGGGTATTTGTAGCAAAAAAATAACAGAAAACTTCCTCATTGCCTCCCACACATTCACCAATCAACCCCAGGGTTTCAGTTCCTGTTTTTAGCAACCTTCATGAGAATTGTGGCTGGGACTTAAGCAAGGATTTTCCTCTTGAAAATTATGCAGTGTTGGCTGGTGTCCACTAGCCGCAAGAACTAAAGCAAACAGTATCTTTCTGCTGTTGTGTTTCTGTTGTACATATGTTTACAAGTTTCTTGCGCATCAGGTGAATTTTTGCATTTCATGAAAAGTCAAACTATAAAGGCAGCTGCATTTCAGGAGAAAGCAGAAATAAGGTTTCACCAATGCCATTCATCTTCAAATTCTGCATTCTGTTATGTGATGTCTTTACACTCCAGCTGTAATTAACTGCCTCTGATTTATCTCAACAAGTAGGCAATCTTCACAGCCTTCTGGCGTGCATTTGCAGAAAGTCTCTGCGCAGCACACAGAGAGTTTATTATTGTCAAAACCAAAATGTCTTCCTTCAACTTCAGAAAGCTACTTACACCCAAGACACTTGGGTCTGCCATAACAGCATATTGTTCCTTTGATATGTTCAATGTTCTTTAAAGGAATAGTAAACACACCCCAACACTTTGCATATTTTTAATCTGCCTTGAATCCAGAGTGACTTACACATTACCTGTATGATACACCAATGTAACTTTTAGTCTTACACTGGTTGGAAATCTTGACTTACTTTCCATTTCAAGGACAGGGCCGAATGAAGAAATAGATACTTTCTGCCTGTTACTTCACCAGACAATATATGATGTGCTGATACGGCTTTCTGTATGAATATACATTGTTTTCTGAAGCACCTGTATACTGGACACTTCACACAGAGGTATGCAGCCATCCTTGCCAAAACATTAGTTGTTAACATGAAACCAAGTAATCCAAGTTACTTCCGTACTAGTCACTTATAGTAATAATTCATAATGAAAAATATATTTAGACACACTTATTCTTGGACAATTAACTTTAAAATGTCCAGGTGAAGCCTCACTACACTTTGCTACAAAACTGTAAGTTTAGTCTGGCAGGAATGTTCCCCTTAAATCAAAATAAACAAACAAAGGTTACCTACATTGTTGCCTGATCCTCAAGGTGTTTACACTGTTGGATTGAGCTACTTTTTAAGAGCAAGATAAAATTAAATATAAGAATTGAGTCCACTGCTGAAAGTACAGGCACATGACAAGATTATTTTCCTAGTGTTTTTGCAAAATTAACTACTAATTTTGGTCAAATGAAATAACCAGGTAACAGAAGAGTACGTAGGTTTGAAGGACATCAGCATGCACAGACTGAATGGAATTTTAATTTTTTAAAGCATTAAATTAATGCTACAGAAAATGCACCTACTAAGACTAGAAATTGTAGCATCTACCACATGAAAAAACAATACTTCAAAATGTATTACTAACTTTTAAAGGATTCCATTCTGCCACAAAATACAGTTTGCATCATGCAACACATAAAACAGCTGTATGGAATCAAGAGAACAATATTTCTCATCCTTTCAGTTTAATACCACAGAAGAGCAAGTAAAGGTACAGTAATAAGGTATAAACATTTTTGGAGCTTTTATTCTTACTTAGCATACCAATTCTTCTAACTTAGAAAAGGGAAACTGTCCAATGTGAACTTTGTATGTTTAAGACATGAGTCCAAGCAATTTGAAAATTATGGAACTTTTTATTATAGCAGACACTAAAGTTTATCAGAAAACAAAGTGTGAAGATGACCAACATAAAGACATTTTACATAAAGGAACACAGAATTGTCTAGTAAATACAGTTTACATAACGTGATGGAATTCCTTTTAGTCTGTAAAGTCGTCCAGGTCAGATAAAAGCTGAAAAATTTGTGTACCTACCTTTCTTGTTTTAATGCATATTCTAACATTTTTATTCTTCTCACTAAATCTTTCTTCAAATTTTCTTGACCCTTTCTTTCCCCTTGTAAAAATGCTATCCGAGCCTGAAAACACACAAATAAAAAAAAAAAAAAGGATTTTATTCCATTCTGTTCCCATAACAAAGCAATGAAGTCTGGTTTGGAAGGAAAAAGAGGAAAAAAAAAAAAGAAGAAACTGGTTTGTATTAATCATTTCAGTCAGTCATTAAGAACAAAAATATTTCTGCCCTAAAGACTGAGTATTATTTTCTGTTCATAAAAGTTGGGGTTTTTGCCTTGAAATAAGGTTATTAAGGTTAGTATAGTAACTCTAAAAGAAGGCACAAACAGCAATCACATTAAATATTTTAATATATGCACACATTTTTGTCCTTATGGCATTGTTAGCATAAATTCTATTATGCTATTATACATTTTCTTCCAAAGCCATATTAAAATAGGTACACAGCATACTTTTAAGCAATTTAGTTTTTAATGCCAGTATACTGAACAGATTAAGAAATGGTTACATGACTTCAAATACAGAATTTACAAATCCATTATACTGGAAACAACTATATTTATGGATTCACATTTTACTTACTACTGAAGACAGCTGAAGGTTAGAATATCAAGGGACAATTGGTTTTAGTGTGCTGTTCTATATAGAGAAAAAGAATGCTTTTTTTTTTTTTTAAGTATCATATTACCCACCTAACTTACAAAAGTAGAGCTACAATCAGCACCTAATCTATCCTTGAAGATTTTTTAAGGGAGTGGTTGTACATTTTCATTACCATCACTGGTTAGAGTCTGAAACAGTCTAACCAGGAGGATAGGATTCTTGCATCACTTATTTCTCAAGACTAAGTGATATCACCATATAAAACTTCACACATCAGCCCTGATTTTAGCCCCTCTGGCCTTGTGCTCAATGGTAAACCAAATTAAAATGTGTTCTTTTATCTTGCATTAGCTAACTAATGCTTTAATCAATTAAAACTTAAAATCCCAGTAAGAACAAGGCAGTTACAAGTATTTCAGTTAAAAGAATGTCATGAAAGCACTCTCAACTAACCACTGCCACTTGGTAAAAAAGAGTAATGCACCAAACAGTGCCTGGTAATAGAGAGGGAAAAAAAGAAAAATGCAGACTTTTTAAGGATTGCACAGATATATCAAGTTAAAAGGTAGAGACCAAGATCCAGAATCACCTATTTTAAATGATGGTCTCCCAGTGGAAGCGAACGGAGGGAGTTGAGCAAACCCAACAACTATACTCAACTGTAATTATGTTACTTATATTCTAAGAAATACTATAAAACTTACTCTAATCCAATAGAGATAACAGCCTTCTGCAGAAAACTACAATTACATATAATTTGCACTCCTAGTATCTAAGGCAACAAATGATCAAACAATTTCACAAGCCCAACTTACTATCCCAATTCTCATTAGTCAGGGCTAAGACAACAAAAAGTAAACAGCGTCCTTACACCATAAATACAAGAGTACACATAAAATAACTATAAAAGTAGTTGTTTCTTTTTTAAAAAGTAGTGTTACATGCACATAAGTGCAACATCATACTTCAAACATTTGGAAATTACTGTATGCACTTGAGACTCTTTCTACAAAAATAAAACCAGAACTAAATACTTTGATAATTATCATCTAAGGAATGTTATGAAAGCTCTTATGCTCCTTGACTTGAATGCAGTTCGTAACTCCTTCCAAAACTCAGGTCTTCTGTAAGTGATGATCGTCTCCCCTTCTATTAGTTTTCCTTCATCGGCCAGTACCCTTTTATAACTATTTGACAAATCTCAATTGCCAGCTCTAACTGTTGGGCCTTATTTCATTCTCAGTTTGCCGATAACAGAGAGGAAAAAAATAGAGCTGTGGTCATACACAGAGGGAGGCATCTGACTCCTAAATGCTCACAGCCAAATGATTTCCTCCTTCTGGAAATATTTCTGGAGTACTTGACCAAGCAGAATCAAGTCTCCGTATTTACTAGGTATTGCATAGATCTCACACTTTTCAGCCAGACAGTTTAATGAGCCAAGTGATCTTAGGAATCTATATAGTACAGAAATAACATTACAAAAGTAAAAATAAACTCAAAAATCCACCCTACAAAACATTTATTTATAACAACCTTCACAGGGTCCAAAAGGTTGAACAGAAGGGTTGCCACACAAGAACACACTTTGTAGTTGGGTTTTTGATAATTTTTTTGTCAATGTTAGCAGACTTCTTTTAGCATCACTTTCTGTAATAGGTTGTATGCACATTTGACTGATTTTAGGGATTTTATTTTTTTCTTTTTTTTCCCCCTCTCCATTGTAACCATCACATGGCTAAAATGTAACAGAAGTTATCTATGCAGAAGTTAAAAGCTTGATCTTTAGAAAAATGGAAAATTAATTTAGGCTTTAGGAACACTTAGTTATCAAGACTCTCAATACAACACCAAGAATAAGATCACTGCAGATTTGCTGTATAAATTACACTAACCAAGTTGCTTCCTTCAGTCTTGAACCGAGAAATGCAAGGTGTCAAAACTATCACTTGACATATTGCATGACTACAAGCCCTAAGAATTAACACACAATTTCCCAACGCTGACTTTTTTGAAAAGCAGTAAATCTCAGGCTTGATAAAAACAGATAAAGTAAACAGATCCGTCTCCCTCAAGATTGTTGTACTAACTTAGGTTCCATACACAAAGACAAACACTTAAGAAATGCTCTCTACACAATACAACTCTCTATCCTTAGATATTCCTCCTTTTCTTTGAAACAATTTTCAGGAGAACTAGATTTGATATGATTTATAACTATGCTGATGATTAAAGTCTGACTGGCACTAAATTTGGGAAACAAAATGGCACAGAACAATTTGGTACTCACCTTCCCTCCCTCCCAGTTACAACAGAATTCCTTCCATTGTCTTAAACCAATCTGTAAGTCCCCAGGCTGATACTAAGAGGACCGATCCTCCTCCTCCTCCTATTTCTGTTCCCTCTACTGTGCTGACTCTGCTGCTTCTGCTGCCACACGTTAAGACTACTGAGGAAATTGTTCTATTTATTTTTAAGTCAGTTCTGAATTACATCAGTTTCCTGATCCTAGTCTGTATAGTCATGGAAATACTTAGGCTGGCACAAGGGATGCAAACAGGATACACTAACAGCTCCTTTCAGTGACAGCATGGTCTTAGATCAGCCTAAACTGACCATGGTATCATAACCTGCATGTCCCGGGCACAAGAGTTGCAAAAACCAGAGTAGAGAGACTAAGAAAGTCAAATACAAGACAAGCCTTAACTCTTTTGAATTACAAATTCAATCAAAATGTCTTTTTAAAAGTGTATTAGCAAAAAACATTTAAGGGGGAGAAAACACAGAAAACACGTTATTTTATAGAACACGTATAAAACTAGTTCTGTAGGCAAAAATATAGCCTCCCATGGCTTTAAAAAAATCCAGCTGAATTTAGCTGGATGTTAGGATATTTTTCCCCACAGACATGGATACGCTTCAGATTTTTCAAACAAGCTCAACCAGGAGCCTCTTTTTCAGGGAAGATTCCTCCTCTTCTACCAGCCTGTCCATTTTCATACTTATGGTATTTTCACAGATCTCTACTCTTCCTCCAAAATTCAGTGACATAACTCTGGGCTCCCTCTACACCTTGGCTCTCAGCTGTAAGAGTACCACCTCATGGACTTGCCCAGTTTTATTATGAAAGTGAATTCAGGGAGCTCTGAGAAGCTGTCAATGTGACAGATACTTTGTATCTGTGCAAGGATGCATGAAATAATGCCTGAAACTCGGCAAGACAGAATACAAGGATAAAAGGAATTACCGAACAGCAATTTGAATAGTATGGATCCCATGAAAAAGAATTGTCTGAGGCTAAATAACTACAGAATGCACATATAGAAGGAGACAAATAAAAATTCTAACATCTAATATTCTAGACTTTGTAAATATAATATTGTTTTAATGGCATGTTGCATTTCAGAAATACATGCACTACATTTTGTAGCTGGAAGGGATTTTGTCTTTCCAACAGGAAGTCTGACCGTGTGCAAACCAGGCAGTAGTCTTTCACCCGAACTCCAAGATCTCACATAAGAAACTGAAGTTTTCCTTGAATGGCAGGAATAAGTAAATCACTGATTACAGTGACACTCCACATCCCTAGCATGTAATTAACACTGCTTGAACAGAGTGTAACAGAAGATTTCAAGTAATTTACTAGAAAATGTCCACATAACTTTAAATTATTAAAAATACTGCATTTCATACTGAAGTTGATAAATTACAATTTAAAGAAAAAATGTTCAGGGAAAAAAAATGAGAATTTTTTTTTGCCTTCTTTTTAAAGAAGCCTAAAAGGCCCCAAAACTTAAGAATTATTGCTCTACATTTCATACAGCACTACCCATAACGGCAGCATTCATATTAAAACTGCATTTTATTGCCTCAACTGCACAAAAAAGCCTGACTTAAAGAGAATCTTTGCATTGATCAAGCATATTTCTCTTAGCCATTGAGTACAAAGGAGGGAAGTTATTACAGCATTTAAGGCAGTAAAATTGCATATGCAACCTAAATGTTATATAATACAGGATTTCAGAGTCTCATTTTATTAATAAATCCTGATACGCAATATTTGAAATATTCGTCCAACACCTCAAATCTAGCAAAACATATCAAAGGGAAAAAGAGGCACAAAATCTGAACTGTAAAGCATGTAAGACTGATTAAAGGACTTACCTTACACTGTTGAAACACTAACACTTTCCTGTATAATTCAAACAATCAAATTCTAATGGATTTCCCAATACAGGAACACACTCAGTAAGAGTATACTTTCTTTCCATTTCAGTTGTAAACATTGTTAACTCTCAGACTCTAGAAGTGTATTTCAAAAAAATTCAACTATGTGTAAAGCAAAGCCAGCTGCCACGCAGTGCTTGCGTTTTGTTTTTCTAAAGTCCATTCAGACTTGTAGAAGGAAGGAAGGAAAGGCCTGCAGTATTTTTGAAAGAAATGCAATACACTGAAGCACCTTGAATAGACACACACATAAGTGTATGCTTCTCCTACTAGGGCAGGCCACAAAACTTAAAACAATAGTAAGAGTATTTTTTTTTTTTAATGTTTTGTTTTAATCACAAGGTTATTATCACACAAAAAGACTAACCTAATCTTAATTTTGAGATGTTTATTATGCTGAAGGTGAAGCAGAACACTGTTTCTGAAAACTAAAAAATACTTTGGAGGTGGAAGATTTGACTCACAACTAACTTCAGAGGGGACACACCTGCGTACCTACTAATGTTGTAGTTCCCATTCATAAAAGGAAAACTTAACATAAGAGGAGAATGCCTTGACCTTCAGTTTTCAGCAAGCACAGTCTGAAACTTCATCTCATTCAGAACATCTAAACAATCACACATGTAAAAACATTAAGCATTTAGAAGAGCTTCAGTGTATCCTCACAGACCTGATTATGTCTATACATTTATTACCATTACAGCTAATCCTTAAACTGTTAACTGAGGACTGAAATACCCTGACTAGTTTAAATAAATCTTATTTTGCAAATTAAAGTCTCAAGCAAAATTCTCTCTCTAGTAAGCTGTGCAGTGAGATACGTGTCACTGGTCATATCAGGATCATACATGTTTCAAAGATATACCACTTTTAAAGATCTCATAGAATAAAAAAATAAAAACAATTGGAAGACAAAAACAAAAATTACAAACACCAGTTCTTATATATTAACAGAAAACCTTTACTTCATAAAATAAGTCCAGGTTAAAGATGCGGAAAAAAAGACTTCAACAACTAGTTAATACTAGCGTACATTTGAACAACATTTGCAAACAAAGAAGATAATTTTCTGCGGAACCTTATGAACAGTTAAATATCAGGTCAGTAACTACTGCACTTCAATGGTATCAAGATGTTTCCTTAAGGTTCCCTTTTTTATGGATCTTTTCCATTTCAGCTGATGATCATTTCTTGCTCCTCAACTGATACTTTTTTCAAAGACTCATCACTTTCTGATTCCTTTTCAAAAACAATTCCTAACAATTAGAAAAGTGCCATCCTTGAGCAACTGTCCCACAAGAGCGGTAGACACAAGAAACACAGCTAGCTCTAAGGAACAATCTGGCAGGTTAATGCCACAACTGACATGTAAGAGAATTTACTCTTCCGTAAGTCCCCTTCTGTCCTGCAATGGGCATGGCAAAGACCAGGCTTGCAAAACTCCCTCTCCTTCCCTGGATCTGTCCTTTCTCTTTACCACTACCACCATATCATCCCAGTCATTCAGATTCACAAGTTTGCTCCTTTCCACTACAGGGCCAAATACTGTCAAGAAAATCCAGCCTCAATTTCCTCCTCTACTATGCTAGGGTCAAATGTCTAAGCCACAACTTAAACTCAGTATCAGATTACCTTCATTCTATCACTATTCCTCACTAGAATTTTTTCATGGAATCACTTTCTCTTGTGCTAGGATTTTTATAGCCACTCTCCTAATCAATACGGTATTTAGGAATACTAGAATAACAAGACTCTAAAAACACATCCATGAGTTGTATAAGACCAACACTCTCTAAATTTCATAGTCTGGAAACTAAGTACACCAATTGTCCATAGACTTCTATCCAGTAAGCAGAAGCCAGCAGCGGGGTGGCGACAGGGAAGTCAATTGAGACTACAAGTCCAAAAAAGTTAGAAGCCACTAAAAAAGATGGATTCAAACTCTATTATTAAGAGCACTGTCCTCAAAGACTAAAACATACATGTCTAAGAATCAGAAACTAAATAAAACAATTTTTTGGAATAATAAATGGAAGTGCCTTAGAAGTTTATCATTCAATGAACATTCTTATACTTAAGTGTTCTTTATGCAACAGGTTTCTAAAATTTTGTTTCCTTAAAAAAAACACCAAAAACACAAAATACTGAGCACAATTTAATTTATAAATAAGTTTTTCTTTCAATTTCAGTCCCAGAAGCAATCCTTCAGAAAAGTAAGTTCATGTCTAGGAATTTTTAAAAGAACTGTCATCTTCCTGGAAGAAGATTCTATTCTGTAAGGCTGAACAATTACATTAACTTCAGGAAAAGTGAAGTTAATCTGGTCATTATCATCAACATACTGTATGAGAACTACTAAAATGCTCCATGCCACAGTGTCAGAGTATCAGCCACTGCCCCTATACGCCAGCTCTCCTCCCCCCCCCCAGACCTGGTAATTTCTGCAGGCATTTTATTTCAGCATCATTAAAGACTCTTCCACTAACAAATTTGCGTTTTCCTTTGCACCTCACATGCAAATCATCAAGAACATCAGCAATCTAAGCAGACTCAAGATCCAGTAAATTTTAGTTGAAAGCCATTAAACAGCCATAATTATTTATTTAATCAACTGACAGTTAACAGGAATGCTTGGAGGTACCAGATCACCTAACCACACAAAAATGGTCATTTTGACCTCAAGAAAACGCTCATTCATTTTTACCTTCAAGTTACTCTATCTTCACCAGTATCAATACAATTCTACTGAGAAATCACCATCTTTCCATTCAAACATCAAATTGAATGCCATCACTGAAGACAATTAAATAGCCAAGTAAAACATAAGCAGCAAAAGTAGTTCTTACTACTTATAAATGCTTACTATTCTATGAAGACTCTGGATAGCGTATTTCAACTGCATTCCTTTAGCAGGTTGAATAATCTATGAAACATGTTTGAACCAAAGCTCCCAAGACTCCGAGGCAGTCATTTTCTAATAATAATTTAAGAAAACTCTGCAAACAAATGCAAATTAAACCAAGTTATCTTTATAATTAGGACTGTTTGAAAACGCATCCATCCTTCCTCAAGAAAGTATGTACTTCCTGAAGATCAAGTCATGTAAAATAAAACTGAGAATGCCACATCTGTTTTCTTAACTGGCTTGCTATGTGACTTTAATTTGTTTCACACCACTTTTTCCAATAAATAAAGTAAGAATATTAATGTTCTCATACCTTTTACAGAAAAACGTTAATACAGGATGTTAAATAGTTTTACATATCAACATATGGCCACTTTCAATGGGACTACAGAAAACTGCAGAACCTGAGTTATGCAGTTTAATCTGCCAATACATAGTTTGGTCAATGCCAAAATTTTAACACAAAATACATCCTACATTCAGCTCCAGTCAGTGTTTCTTTATTAAACCACCTACCAAGATTCTGCCACAATATTCCCAACAGCACAAGCATCAAAGTTAGCTTTTGTTAATGTCCAAAATGGACTGCTACTGAAAGCCTCTCACACACATTACCAAACGAAGCAAGAGGAGTATACAAAAGGAAAAAAAAAAACCAAACACAAACTTCCCAAATTTCTTTATCATTTAACTCAGCAGAGCTTGAGAACATCTACCTAAACAAACCAGTTTCTTTAACATGTCTTTCACAGGCCTCGTACTTTCACTGTCTCAATAATTTTTATGAACTCACACAACCTTTCACAAAATATTGGGAATAAACAGAGGACATGATAAACAACCTGTGTTTTTGCAGATTCAATGCCATGTTCTTTCTTTGCCACAAGCAGCAGTCAAAAATTAATATTTTTTCCACAGAAGAAAAGAAATTCTTACCAGACTACCATTCGGTAAGAAATTATTGAAGTTTTGTGTTTTTAAAATCAATTAAGTCATAGTATTTTCCAAATGCCTGTGCTGGAAAAAAACCACAACACAACTGCAACACCAATGTCAAAAGCTGAACTTTTGCCGAAAATACCAGCTATCAACTGTAAGTGCTCCCTCACTTAACAAGACTGTATATAGTATTTTCCACGTAAGTTTTCTATTTTGGAAAATTTTGTACATTATTCCAGCATGCTAAGGGAAGCAAAATCTGCGAGCAGTATGTTCTCTTCGGACAAACTAATGAAAACAGACACAGACAAGCTTGTGGACAAGCCAGAGTGCAATCACCAGGTTCGATAAGCAACAGCAAAATATGCTATAACCACAGATCAGACTATGTTTTAACCACTTGAG
This sequence comes from Cariama cristata, assembly GCF_000690535.1. Taxonomy (NCBI): domain Eukaryota; kingdom Metazoa; phylum Chordata; class Aves; order Cariamiformes; family Cariamidae; genus Cariama; species Cariama cristata. The sequence goes on along the minus strand of NW_009594183.1, from coordinate 10,615 downwards.
AAATACTCTTGACCACCACAGCAAGTATTTTGAAGACCTTTAGCATCATCACAGATGTCAGCTTAATAATGAAATTTTCACTTGACTTTGAAGTCTCTGAAGTACTTTTCTGCCTAGATCCAAACTCTCGTATGCATCGACCCATACCACAATAATCAGAGATTCAAAATAAACCGTTGAACATGCTTGTATCTTCTCTCTATATTACTGAAACACAGATATAAGGGTGGTATAGACAGGTCTGCAATTTACACACTACTTTATGTAATGGTTCTAACTTAGCACAAACCAATTGCAAAACACAGACTAAAGTGCAGTGCAACTGGAGCAATTGTAAGAGAACTTCTAAAAGACAGGTCAGGATTATTTTGCAATTAGGGGTCTTCGAATTTACACTGCAAGGGTTCTTGTACATTTTCTGATTTTAATTTTTCAATAACAGCTTCTAGCCCTGGACAGGCATACTCAACAACCCACCAAGCTATTAAACTACTCTACTTTGATACTGGCTATCAGTAATCTGATTAGGTCTCTATTTTAGTTAATAAACGAAAAGGTCATTGCCTTTCTTAGCAGAAACTAGCTATGTTGAGTACATTTCACCTATTACAGTACAGATAGTGCTGGTTTCCTCTTCATTTAAGACAGCCATTCAATACCGTCAATATGCAAGATTAATCTACAGTACTCTCATGATCAAATTCCTGCTTACTACTGCAATTTTCTCTATAACTGGACTGAAAAACACAAAGCCAAAGAAGTGATGCTCAAAATAAGCACACTATGTATTTGTGTGGCTGTTTGTACTTATATATACACATATATTTTCCTGGCATTTAGTTTGGAGAATACGCTTTTTCTATCCAAAGTAGGCAATATATAGCATTTTTTTATTTTCAATCACATAATTAAAGAAATTCATGTATGACTCAAAGTCAAGGTGCTGGAGAATTAGTTTTACAGAAGAGCAGTGCAGTCAACTAAAAATGCATATATAAATTCTCTATATTCCAGCAGGAAAACAATAGTCTTCTAGCTGCTCTAACAGGAAAACTGGAGTGGGGGAACCTAGGAAAGTATGTTTTCAAACTACCAATGATGCAAACAAAATTGATTTAAAGACAAGAAGATCAATTGAAGCAGACCGACATTTAGATATACCGTATTTCAGTCACCTTTGTATCAAATCAAATGTTTGCCTTAAGATTTAAAAAACAAAAAAAAACCCCAACAACACAGAAAGAAATAAGTCCCCTAGTTCCCTCAGTAGCTTATTCCAAGGGTCCAGCTCTTCATTTAACCATGATGCCTTAAGAAAAAGCAAGAAAAGAACATACAAACTTAATAGCAGTAGATTAGACTACAGAGTAATAGATAGTTTATTCTGATTCCAGTTATATTTATTCTGTGTCTTCATGTAGAAAGGATTCATAATTTTTCATTGTACAAAAATTATTTCAGTATGTTTCACACTTGTTGCCCGATTATTTCTTTGGTTGTTTTGCAAAAAAAAAAAACGAAACAAAAAAACCCCCACACACCCCAAACCCCCCCCAACAAACCAAACCCAAACACCTCCCCCAAAAAAGCAGTTACCCTACTTCACACATATATCTGTCAGACTATCCACACCCCCTCATTGGGATAATTTTCTTTTTTTCAGGTGAAGTTCCAGTTTGTTGTGTCATACCACTTACACTAAACAATCTCATACTTTAAATTAAAAAGCAATTGAATACATCCAAAAATCAGGGAGGCATCTAGTAAGGCTACCTCTCAAACTTCTTTTTGATTAACAAAGAACACTGAATTCTACACGGATCACTCTTGAAGATGTTATTTCCAGTCCTCAGATTGTATTTATGTCAAATTGTCAGCATTCTTCTCAAAATTGCTACTAAAGAATGGGACATTATATTGCAATATTGATTTGCCAGTTCTGCACAGATCACAAGACAGAAATCACTTCCCATTTTCTATTATTTATAGCTCCAACTTATAAAGTCACATATCATTCAGTGGTTTTATGAATTTCTTTTAGCGGGAAACTTAGAGCAGTCCTGGAAGAAAGCAAGTCAGCATGTTTATTTCAGCACAAGTTTGTACTTGGATGCGGTTTCTCATTCTGTCACTATCATCTATATTTTCTACATTTCCCCTAAACGCATTAACTTTGCAAGTAACATCATTTTAAAACCAAAACAATAGTTACACACCTCGGCCCATTTCTACCTAAAAAGATTCACGTACAGTCTTTTAAACTGCTGGACATTTTTTGAAATACATCTAAGCTAGTAAAAAAAAAGTTTTCTTTCCAAGAAAGTGACCACCACAACCATACACTGATAGTAAGACCAAAACATGGTATTTGAATTTGGTAAGGTTAAAAATATCTTTACTGTAAGCATCACTATACAGGCACATTACTCCATTAAGATGAAGTTACACTGTTAAGTTATACAGCTAACAATGAAGTGCCACAGAGCTTCATTAGACACTTAATACTAAATAGAACTAAGAATATTAAGCTAATTCTCTTTAGTATTACTAGTAGTGGTAGTACAAGAGCACAGGAATCAGAGTGAAGTTGTACACTTGACAGTGTGTCAGGTCCTTACAATTACTATAGAGTGGAAAGAGAAGGAAAAATCACAGTGTGGCAAACACCCTCAAGAACGTACATTTCCTTTCCAAAATCAGGAACACCTACTTATTATTAGGAATATAGAAGGGGAAAGTATAATCCACAGCAGATTGTGAACACAGCGACCTGAACTGACCTAGACCGTTCTAGTGATGAACACTCATGTCAATGTTCATCAGCTGCAGATCAGTAACACACATTCCCAAGGAACAGACAGAAGAAAGCAAAAACTACTACAGTGTCAGAACTAGAATATAAGAAGCCATCTATATATACAGGATTACAGAGCTTAAAGAGCTTCGCATCATTAAGGCAGTGGCAATGTTGACAATAATAAAATCAAATACAATCAAGTTCATGGAAATAAAAGCTATGAAGAAAAAAGAAGAGTAAGACAGTTAAAATACAAGTGTATAACGTAAAGCATTTGAAGGGAGGCACCACAGAAAGTTGACAAGGAATTGGTATTCTGCACCTCTTAAATGTTAGTCTAGCTTCCTGGCACAGAATAGTGCCAGCACTCTCTAATTTACACCACTTTATCAGAGAGTTAACACAGCCAGTAGTCCTGCCTTCTACCAACTGAACTGTACAAATCTTGCTAAAGCTATGAAACAGAACAGGTCTCATAAAACTGGTAAACATGTTTACATGGTCTCCTTGAATACTTCTGAAAGTTCTGTTTGTCCAAGCAGGATCTCTTCCTTTCCCAGGGTCTCAAGGTATATCCCAGGATTCTGTTCCTGCACCCCAGGGTCTAGGAGTTAAAGCACCTTATCCTCAAGGAAAGAAAACAATTTTAGTTTCGCAACTCTTCAATTGCCAAGCGTTTTACAGAGTTAAACTCAACTGGTTTGTTGCCACTTCTTACTCACTACTTTGATATATTGTGGCATCTGAAGTGCAAGCAAAGATACTGAAGCTGGCTGCTGGTAAACTTAGTATCAAGCAAAAGATCTTAGTATTCACCTGGAAAATTGTATTTTGAGATAAAAACTATTTTACACAGAAACAAACAACAGTTTCGAGTTAAATACTAGAACCAAGTACTCTCCAGTTTCTTATAGCGGTCACTGATACAGAGACAAGGGGACTTCTGTTTGGTTTTTTTTCTTCTAGGAGGAGTACTACAGGATCAACCACCTCAAATTCGGTAGCAGTTAAGGACTGACCATATTTTGGCTGAAGAGAAACCAAGGTGAGCAAATGGAATCAGAAATAACTTCAGGCATCTGGAATTTCCAAAGTTCATTCCCTATTTCAGGATCATTTCAATCAGCAGAGAGGCACAGTTTTTCAGAATGTTACAGCCAACATATGCAGGATTTTTCAATATGAATATAAACATAAACATGCACAATACCTTCAAAAAGAGCAAGAATGCATTCCATCTCTCAGTAACATTAAGTGGAATTTATCCTCAACCCAGGAAAATATATATTTGCCCTTAATTGCTAACAGCAGGTTACCTCTAATCAGTCATTTTTATAAAAATCCTATAGTGGCAGAAAAAACTACAGACTGCTTGAATTCAAGTTGTAGGTTCAGGACTGGTCCTGAAGAACAGCCAACTTCATACTTAGCTCTTAATACCTGTTGGGAGTTGCTCAGATGAAGGCAGAAGATAACATTAAACTCAATATCCTGCTGAGCCATTGCTTAGGACAATTCAAGAACAGTCCGAGTGACAAAAAATAACAATCAGATACACAAACAAAGCTCTTGCAGGTCACACACTTGTCCTAAAGATTTGTTAAATCAGTGGAGGATCCAACTTCCCCGGCCACTCTCTTCACCAATTAGGAAACAGAGATCATTATCACTTTCTCCCAACTTCTTAAATGACAAAAGGACAAGAACACCCACCACTATCTCAAAACATACTTTCGGCGTGCAAGAAGTTATTGTACCACCTGATACTTCACGACCACCACCCTCTCCCCCCCTCAAAAATTCCCTAAAGTGAGATTTCTCAAAGAGCCATTAAATATGCAGAGGTGTGATGGCAATGAAACCAAGAAATAAAATACACATACAGTGTTTTTTTTTTTTTTAAAAAAAAAAAAGAGAGAGAGAAGAAAAAGGTAATTCTTCATCAACAAGTGTTATATAACTTATCTGCCACATACTTTTAGGCTGTGCCTAAAAGAAAAACCTCACCAGACTAACTGTTACAAAATAACAGCTCTGTGCACTGCTGCTAAGTAAGAGTGACTTTATTCCAAATAACTATTTATGACACAATAAAAACACTTTTATCCTGAGTGTTGATAGAAGGGAGTTATTTAGGAACAATTTTCCAGAAAAAATTACACAACTACTATACTGATCTTCCCATACATAAACCAGCATTCCAGGTATTTCCTGTTAAATTCCTACATGGATCTTTATTAAACTCAATGTCCTGCATTCTTTTATTTTGTTTTGCCTCTATGAGGTGAATATTGCAAGAAAAGTATATAGAGATGTTGAAGATCTAAATCAACTATTTAAAAAATAAAATTGGAAGAATGGGGCATAAACAGAAAAGTGAAAACACTGGGGGATTTTAAGATGAACACTAATCCTTTAGAGCCACAAACAGTATCTCAATTCTATAGTGAAAGAAATGATGTACCTACTTTCTTTTTGCAGGAGAAAAATCTCCTTATTCCCATTTACCTTGAACTACATCAAGAAATCTCCTTACTTCAAATTTGTGTGCATATCTTTTAGGGTAAGCTGTGCTGCACAGCAGCTGCCTTCTAATTTACAATCAGGTCTTCTCTGTATAGGTTATTTATCCACAAAAAGGAAGGAACTCTGCACTTTTTCAGCTTGGAAGTATTGCCAAGAAGCCTATGAAGAAGGCAGTATTCACCCACACATACACAACAGACTTCCAACCTCCAGTAAACAAGCACCTAAAGTTCTACTAGGGGCTATCTGCCTCTAACACAGTTGACTG
>NW_009594183.1:0-4993 GCF_000690535.1 Cariama cristata | reverse complement strand
TGAACCGCTTATGGAAAGCCACAGTAGAGAAACCCTTGATTATGTCTAATTGCCTTCTACTCAAAATACACAGAACTCTCAATTCAGTGCTTTAAATTGCAAAAGGGACTTAACTCTACAAAACATGTAGCTGTTTTCACTATTAGCTTACAAAAATGATTAATGAACAGAAGTTTCTGATTTTTAACTTCTATTAACTTTAACATACGCTATTTTATACTGAAAAAAGTCTCACTATGAAGCAACTCGAATACTTTATTAGGTGCGTAAACATTATTTATTTGTACAAACAGGTACCTCTGCACCCCTGCTACAGCAAGCACCTTAACAGCTTGCACAAACAGAAGTGAGACATTTCAGATGTATGTATTACCCACACACTTCATGGCATTTACAAGTATCACAAATCAGAATGTTGATCAACTTCTTACAGCCTACTTCATTTTATTTTCAGTCAATCTTGATTTAGTATCCTTTATTTTTTTTTAAGGACTGCTTTAATAGTTAAACTTATCTCAGTATTTATTATGAAATTATGTCATTGGGCCTTACAAGTGTATCAATTATGCATATTTTCCAACTTCAACCATCTAGAATGCAATCGATAAGCAACGCATGTGGTTAAAATCCACTGTGCATTTCATAAGTGCAGCATCTGCATTTCCTGCCTGTAATCTTTCCATGTTCTATCACAATTAATGCCCCTGATATCAATCAGGGTTCCTTATTTAAGCAAAACCGTATCAAAACAGCACCAAGTGTATTTTCAAACAATCAAACCAAAGCATTTCAAAGCTACATCACTGGTCACAAGAATATAAGAATGGCTGTGTTTGGTCAGACCAAGAGACCATCAACCTCAGTACGCCACTTCTAACCACAGGCAAACAGGCAGCTCCACAGGAGTAGCATAAAAACAGAAGAATAAACCTCAGAAAACATTCCAAATCTCAAAAAAACTTGTAAATCACAAGTATCCTGAGCCAGAGGTAGTATCTTTGAATTTAGGCACCCCCAGGGACTTTTCTTCCATTAACTCATCCAAACACTTTTCGACCCAAGAACCTTTTAGCATCTACTATAGCCCGGTGCACAAAATTCCACTAATTCCTGAAAAGCCAGGTATTTTTTGAAAACACTTAATTTTACTTCATTCTTCCTAACTGCTGAGACACACTAATTCCTTCCTTGACAAACTAATGACCATTCTACAACCCTCACAATCGCTTCTACTTCCAATCTATCACCTAAGTCAATTATTTGCTTGCCAAAAGCAAGGTGAAGTCTATGCTATCAAAAGAATTAATTGTTCCTACAACTTTGAGAGAAATGGCGCCAACATTATTCCCCCTTCAAACCTGCAACAAAGTAAAACAAGCTATATATAGTCAAATATTTCAGCAATTGATTCTTGCTACGTTTTGTAAAAGCTGAAGCTTTGACAAATGCTGAAACACTGCATGAGTGTATCTACACTCTGAGCAGGGTTTCATCTAGTTCACGGTATTAACATATTTATGTATGTTTACATATTTACAATTACATGTAAAGTACCTAATTTAAATAATCACCTCAAATCTGAGAGATTCCCAGGAAGATACGTATCTTTATTATTTTTATATTTTTTTAAATGATGTCCTATTGGGATGTAATTCTGCAATATTTATGAGAGTCCCAAAGTTCATAAAATTCCTTTAATGAGCTGTTCTCCATCCCCTCAGGAGAAAGGGAGACGAGGGGAAGGAAGAGGAGCATGCAAGTCGAATCTGGAATCTGTGGGTTATTTTGGGTTGGGTGTGTTGTTTTTTTTTTTTAAACAGTTATGTAAAGAACCCAAAATGTTAGATAACAAAATGCTCCCACAATGTCACTGAATAGTTGGGAAAAAGAGCATTTGTAGAATAAGATAAACTAGGAACTTCAGTTGTACTTCACTAAAGCTGTCATTTTATATGATAGAAAATGTATTAACAACCATATTAATCTTTATGCACATTTGAGTTACATGAAATGATGCACGCTGTTTATACTGAAATTGTATGTACTTTGTTCTGAGTATTTATGTTTCTTAATTATTTTTCCTATTCATTAAAACATTTGGAAGTAGCATCTACTGTTAATTCTCTCTCAACACGTTCTTGTGTAATTTTGAAATATCAGAGAGTATTAAATAGCAATTTTATCTAGTTCAGAAAAGGTGAAGAAACTGCGCAACTGAGACTTTTATTACAGCCAAGCATTAGCAGCCTGTGAGCCCCATAAGCAGAACTCTATTGAATTTTCCGCCAAAAGTTGCAAGTTTTCCTATGATACTCCTTTTTGACACAACTTCATCTTCCTTCTCTGCGAGTTTCTGCAGTGCATCTCCACAATGTTTTCCCATCCATGCTTCTTTTTCTTTTAGGAGACTATGGAGCCACTTACCTCCTAAAGGAAACACTTCTAACAAATACATAACATCCAACAATATGGGCTTGCTAGAAGTCCTTTAAAGTGCATAAACGTCCTAGAAAACACAGACTGAATTCATTTCAGTATAACAGTTACCAACATGAAGGTCATTACGTAGACAGATCAAAGTTAGTTACAATTACACAACATTGCTACAGTGAAAATCATTCTTTTAGTTCACAGAATAGAGAACGGATCCAGCCTATTACTTCAAGACATCAACACAGTACGCAGGCCAGACTATTGCCTTTCACCACAACAGTGAGTAAATGCTAAAAAAGTTACCGTGGCAGCCAGCATTAGAAGTGAAAGGGAAAAGAGTGTACCATGGTTCAAGTACCGCACTCCTGATATGTGACATTCCTGTACTCCATACTGATTTGCACACACAGATTGGGCAAATAATTATGCTGCTTCACTTGTGCACACAGAGAGAACAGCCATGCACCTGAATAGTTGGAAAAGATAGTGTAAAATTATTAATATTTTAGATTCAAAGTCTGATGTGAATGCAGACTTAAGTCTACTAGTAAAGGACTTCCTCAGACCCAAAGGGTTGAGATCCTTTGTCAGTCATTATGGTTGTGGCATATACCCCAAGGTGATCAAGCAACATGTACTTTAGATCAATTATAAAAATGTGTCCCATAGACAGGTAGAACAACAGAACAAGAAGTTCATTACAAGATCCAAGAAAGAATAAACTGCTACTGCAGATCATCTCTCCCTGCACCATCACCTCCATATGCAAAGAGTACTCCTGGTAAGAGTGGGCAATTCTTCCCTTTAATTATACAGGGGAAAAAAAAAAGCAGGTGGGTGGGAAAATCACTCATGAGTCCCATTAATTTCATACTGCAGATAGGGAAGTATCTTATTCTTTGGAAGGACAGAAGTCATAAATTCAGAATAGGTAAATAAAATCACATGTATTGCTAAGTCCCTTGGTTTTCCACAAACTTTTCATAAAGCATTGTTTGCAAAGTTATGAGTTAACTTGGAAAGAACTTGTAATTGCCAGTACTGACAAACAATGTTTAGAGAGTTTACTGTCAGAGTGAAAGAAGGAAGAAATTACCTGCATGAGGAGAATTGCATCTAAATCATCCAACTCTCATAATTCCATATTAATTAGGAGGCAGGCGTGGTAAACGTATCTCTTCCAAGAATATTCTCAACGCATTCCTGTACCAGTCTTCACCACTGTACAGGCTGACATTTAAAACCCAAAGGTAACGCCCTCCCCCTCTTCTAACCTGGGCTTCCAAAGTTATAAAAAAATCCCATCCTCGCAGATACGCACTGTGCAGTGACTATGCTGTCTCTGTCCAATGACCTGATGCACACATGAGGTACACTGAATCAACACATACATAATCAGGCTCTGAACTACTACAGTACCTTCAGAAACAAGCAACTGAAACATGTATGGCATGGATTACAAACAGCAACTACAAACAAAAGCAGCAGACTTGGCAAGAAAACACCACCATGTCTAGAGGCCACATGAGTTCACGGCAGCACTTTTTCTGTCAGATAGAGCTTTCAAAGTCTCTGAACTGAGCTTTACATTAGAGTACAGAATGTGGTACTTTGTTTGAAAGTAACAAGGCTAGATATAAAACAAATATTTCAAGATGGTTTTGTTTGCTAATGAAAGGCACTAAGCAATTTATTGATAAATATAGTGCTGTATTACCAAGACACTAGACAAAACAAGAGAAACAGTCAATTGTTCTCTGCTAAAAATGCCGACCAATGTCCACCAAACTGATTTTAAAAACAGCCATTCCACAAAGCTTAAAACGGTAAGACAGTCAGTAAGTGAAGGAAATAGTGAAACCTCTTCATTTGTTTCCCTTGGTGTTTTTTTAAAATTCTTTCTTAATTATAGTTGCAACCAAAATAGTGCAGATTACATGCTTATTATAGAGCTGAGAAGTCCTGAAAGAATTATCCAGGCTCAAGTATAGTTCTTAGTTCTGAAATCTGAAAGTAAATACCTTGCAAACGTTGCCTGCTGTTGCACTATGCTATTAAAAACTCTAATTACAGTGCAATTTGATGGAATGCTGCTTCAAGACTGTAAACAATTACTCAATACAAAAATCACCAAAAATTCTTTGGAAGCAATACAGTTTGTTAACTGTTATTGTCTATATTTCTGTCCTATAAAAGAATAATGACTCTTATATGGACACTTCACATTCATTGGATTTTGTAATCTGTACATAAACTTGTAACAGTCTATGTGTGGTTTTATTTTTACATGCAAAAGTACTTAGTAGAGGTATCCCTTCTATTACTAAAAGGACGGCATTTACTTTTTTTTTTTTTAAACTATTAATTATTACTATTAATGGCAAGAGAGCTACACTGGAACTCCTCAACACTTGCTTTCTACCCTGAAGAGTTATTCAATTTTTGTTCCCGAGACAAAGTTCGTACTTCTACGTATATTAAAACGACCATGCTGCAGACCCAACAACTCCTCGCTAATCTTCAGCGGTTGTTTTTCCCATACAAAATCTCCAAAGAAACG
>NW_009594182.1:19719-49853 GCF_000690535.1 Cariama cristata | reverse complement strand
AGTTTTTCACCCAGCGAAGGGTATTCCTGCCATGAGGCTTCCAGTCATGAGCTGCCAGCTTCTCCAGGAGAATGCCATGGGAGACAGTGTCAAAGGCCTTGCTGAAATCAGCAATAAGAAGGTTAAAATAACCTAAAAGAAATTACTATAAAAATCAAACAAAAACGATAATCTCCTCCTCTCCAAGATGCTTTTTCTGGATCTTATTTTTCTAAATACAGACAAGAAGTAGTCCTATTCTTTATCTGTTCCAGACAGCCTTTGAAAGCCTAGACTTTATTGGAAACCCTTCTGGTTTTTCTCCATTGCTTGAAACACCTTGTGCTGGATTTATTTCCTTTTTGCTTAATTTTTGCATATATAAAATGATCAGTTTTGATGAAATTTCTTTATATTTACATCAGCATGATGAGCAAACTCAATCATATATATCCATAAATTCATGAGAATATTAAATAGAAACTGTAATTATTACTTCAGTAATATACTCTGAGATTACTTAAGTGAAAGTTTAATGGGGCTTAGTGGGACTTAAGCAGATGATGAAGTATTTTCTGAAACAGGGTTATTTCCTGAAGACCATTTATGGCTTTCACAACACTGACTGGGTCTAAAGTGACAACCACCAAGCTATAGCATTTAGGAAGTTGAAGAAATAATACATTCACAGACTTAGAAACACACTGGCTACACCTGATTGTTCATGCACATAGTGGCAATGTCATAATTTTGAAGGGAACTGGTTATTCAGTTAAACAAATCTATCAAGGGTTAGGAATAAGAAGAAAAAAATCCAACAACCCAGAAGGCAGTTTAAAAAAAAAATTAAAATCTGTCAAAAAACCATGGAAGTCCTCAGTTCTATCTTATCCAAGATTTTATGGAGGGAAAAAAAGCTTGACTCCTTTGAGCCAATGCTGTTTACAGTTGCTGCAATGAAAATTCTAATTTTGTGCTCTAATGAACACAAAACGATCCATAGTCAACCTTGGCAAAACTTATAATGACTCTGTAATTGAAGTGACTTTGTCACACTAAAAAAATATTTCACAAAATTGTAGGAAACTGCCAAGAAATAAAACTACAGGATGGGCAGTCTTGGATATGTGATACAGACAGCCACATCATCTTTGCTGCTCGGTAAACATTGGGCTTATAAAGCTGTGAGACGTTGGTCTGCAGTCGCTCTTCTTACAACATATAAAGACTAATTGTGAATTACAGCAAGTGCTTCATTGTGAATGTGTGACCCAGAATTTACTTTTCAAAAACACCGCTTCTGCTGTTAACACTATCTGGCACAATCCCTATGTGTGGGGTGTGCTATATGGTAAGCTGCCAGGTGAATTTCAATGTACAGGTTGTGTGACACAGGTGGACCTTCAAAGAGCTCCTCCATTTTGGAAATCTTATGGAGAAGGGGCACCGAAGAGAGAACTGAGATTGCAGCCCATTGCAGAGGATATAGCTTTAAGCACTGGCATAGGTAGAAGATTCTCTAACACACCAGATTTCTCCAGAAACATCCCTGACAGAACTGGCAGACACTCCTCTTGCGGGCTTATGCCCACCATGATGCATGTTCTGGGTTGTTTATTCTTTGAGTTTCTCCCTCCCTTCCCTATACCCTGACCTCCAGGAGGGCCCATGCCTTCACCCTCCAGTGGGCAAAGCACTTGGCTCCCTCCATCTGCCTGCACAGATGCCTCTCCACTGCCCAGGGACAGGGGCTGAGCCGACGGATAGAAGGTAAGAACGAGGAACGTAGCAGTTCTGTGTCAGCAAAGCATGTTAGTATTTAACAGCTGCCATGCTGAAATAAAGAGGGATTAATTAATATCTGAAGTCCCAATTCTCCTCCAATATAACTCCACTTACACAGAACTTGGCTTTAAATATCATAGTTTCAGTTTCAAATATGATTGAACAAATATTTTCTATTTACATAGCACAACAATGACTTCAGCAAGCTCCTGGGGTAAGTCCTGTAAAGAATGCTAATACCATCCCCAAATGCAATACTAAAGCTTTTTTTCCTGACTATTCCTGAACGATCCAAGCGTCTTTAGGAGAAATAAATAAATAATCTCTCCATTTTCACTGTGGTAAGAATTTTGCCAGAGATCAGTATTTCAGAAGACTTTTCACAGCACTCTTTCACTTGAAAGACAAATCTGATTCGACATGAAGTTCCATTACGAAGAAACTGTTACATGCAATGACACTGGTTATTGAAAATTGAAATGAAGTGAGAGGAAGCTAACACCAACTTGTATGAAATTCTGCTGTCTTTGAAAGACACAGGGAACTCAATATATCTAATCATCAAAGTGAAGCCCATTGGGAACTGAACTACAGTTGTATTGCAGAAGGTTGCTACTTGATTGCTAGACCCAAAAGTGCTAAGCCATATGCCACTTATTTCTGTGTCTAAATAGCTTACTATGATGGATATCGAGGGTGGCTCTCCTCTTCACAGTGAAACAATCATGAAGACAACAGGAATGAGGAAACAGAGTATACAGATTATTTTTTATAATTCTAATTTTGAACCCTGTCAGTTCCTGGAGCTTAATGTAATTTATTCTTTAATAAATTCAGTCCACGCTCTTTTTTTCCCTGGCAGAACACTACCTTTTTCACAGACCTTAGCTTGCAAGCTGCATTCAGTATTTCTTTGTCTCGCTACTGTTGGTGTGTGGCCAGATGAGCCTGACTATAAAGGCTTGGTGTTGGCCTTGAGTGTAAAAATTTTTCCTGCTTTCTTTAGAAAGATTTTTTTCCACTGTCCTTGTGCCAATCTCCTTGATTTCTCTTCCTCACTCATCTGTCTCTCTGAATCAGCCTTTTCCCAGCTCTCCTCCAGCCTCCCCACACTCAAAGTCGCTCGAAGGTCAACGGAGGGCCCTCGTATGCGGGCGCTCCACGTGTCCCTCCTCCCAGCTGGAGGCAAAACGCGCTCTGTTTACAATATGCTCAGTTTCCACTTGACAAGGCCTGGAAGCAGCTATGTATATCTGAACTTAGGTCCCAGAGTTAGAGAGAGCACAGCGCTGTCAAGATACGGCCCACTTCTACAATTAAAGAGCCAGCAAACTGGCAGGGTCTGATGGATGAGCCGATACTTGAACATACATTACATCTGTAATGTGAGAGTTACGTGACTCAACACAGCCTTGACATACAACACAAAACAAAAATCAGCTCCGACATTACAAGCACCGCTGCTCCAACTATGCTAATTTCTTCTTTCATCCATGATCTTTGCAAGTCACATAGGGTTATGGTAAAGTGTTCTGCACTTAAAGGAATATCTGCAGCTTCTCTGCCACTATTAATAAAAATATTTAATGCTCTTGTTAGGAGGTGCAATTTGATTACTGAACTGTTATCCAACAAATCCTGAAAACAATTCAAAGTAAATTTCCCTAATATGTCTATTTTTCTATCCTGCCAGAAGGGTTGCTAATGAATTTGCTGCTTGAATGCACAGACAGATTGGGAACTATAACTGTGCTGGCCTGGGCAACATGGCACTGGCACCAAAAACCTATTTGTACCCATTCAAAGTTCTCTCCAGAGTATGTCTCTCATCCAGAGGTGATTTTCCAATAAAATCAGCCTCGATTATTGCAAGCACAGGAGCAATCCCTGAGGGAGTATATCAGGCAATTCAATACTGGGAAATGTTGTACTAGGCAAAATTAACCTTGTAGCAGTGTTATTTCCCGAAACATTATCTAGCTTTTGCCTTTCTTTTGTATTCATCGATCCTAAATGACTGGATTTTTTTCCTACTTCTCTCACTTAGCACAAGATCATTATTTTTTTGTACTCGTATTTGAAAAAAAATTAATTCCTGAAAGACACCTGTTTTTCTTTTATTTCAGCTACACACTGCCAATATAAAGGACTGTTTGCCATATGGCAGGCACTTTTTGGGGGTATATAAATGCTGATAGCAAGGAGGATCACCTTTATTCCGCCCTATTTTCATGACCCCACAAGGCAGAGATAACCTACTAGATAAATTACCGTGAGGCCCACAAGCCAGTAAGAGCAAGGAAACTTCATTCACCCCTCTCACACCAAGGTAAAAGTAGGAGAAATGCCAGTGAAACTAGTGGAGTTTCGCAGTCCAAAAGAGAGTAGACACAGGCCTACAGATTTCAAAGATACTGTTGACAGCCTCAGTTAAATCCTACTGCCTGGCAGCTTTATCCACTGCCTCTTACCAGGCTCTCCAAAGCAGGGATTTTCATCTGGAGAGTGTCTAGCGCATGCTAGAACCTAAATAAACCAGATAGTCATATACATACACTAACACTACTAACAAAACTAACAGTTTTACTCTGATTATTTATCTTCCATCAGCACAAAAATGACATAACGGTGAAATTCAGGGGTATGAGATCTGAAGGCTGGTTTCTAGGCTGGATTCAGCCAGCTGTACTGAAACCAGCAGAACAGGTACTCCCACTTATATCAGGATCAGGCCTTTTCTTCAATTTTGCTAGCATTTGTTGCTTGGTTGCAATATCTTAATTGCTCAGAAGCACATTGTTAAGGCATTAATTTAAAAAAGATCACAGGTAGTTAGAAAACAGCTGTTACTTAGTACAATGCCCAAAGCAAACAGAGTAATTGTTTGAATAAATGCTAAGTAACTTAAAATTAAAAATAATAACCAGAAAGACAAATATAAAATCTAAAATGATCAAAATCACAGGGTGAGTGAGAAGAATGGGCACTCCCTAGATCAACAGCAGATATATGCTAAAACCGGAAAAAAAAAATATTGACCTTAAGGCACCCTCTCTTCTGTCAAAAGAAGGAATCGGGAAAAAAAAGGTTTTGTTCGGCTCAAACTTTTGCCTTTTCTCGACTTTTAAAAATTGTCCTAAATTTAATCTTGACAAGCTGTATCACAATGAAGGTGTAAAAACATTTTGCACAACAACAAAAGCGATCCAATTAAAACGAAAATACTTATTTTTGTCCAGCCACAAGACTCCTGGCAAATTTTACACAAATCCATGATTAGCTTTAGTCAACTGACATACAGATGTCTCTAAAGAAAAATACACAGAAGAGAAGGTTCCTCTAGATGTCTGAAGTTCTGTGATGGCTACTGGGCAACAGGCCTGGCTTGGCAGCTGAGAGGCGCCTCGTGGCTGGAGACAGACAGCCAGTGCTTGGTATTGATGGTGCGTGCTCAGATTTGTAAGAGATTAGATGAATGAGCTCTCAGAGTCTGTTCATCTCATTGTCTTGTAAGCAAACATTGTGCACCACACAGGACGCGTGGTAATTTAACCATCTACTATAAATTATACAATCAAGTCGGAAGCATTTCACTACAAAAATGTATTGCACCCATTTGAAAAATGTGTGCTCTCTCTAGGTACCTGTTGTGGTGGTAGCTGAAAACCTTAATAAAGCACAAACTATTTTACATTTCAGGACTTAGCCAATGTGACTCATTTGTACAGTTTTAAGTCCAAACAAACTGCTAGTCAACTAAATTATAACTTATTACCACAGGCTACAGACATTTAATACATGCTGTGGTTGGAACAGGACTGATTTACTGTTTTGGGCTCTGCCAGTAGTTATCATGCATCATTTCCCTAGAAATAAAAATAGCCCTACTGTGGTTATCCTTTGGACTGATAAAAATATATCTAACAAGATGTGTCAGAGGAACAAATTCAGGAAATAATGGTAAAATATTAAATAGACTTATTATTTTATGTCTAAAGTACTACATCTTCCAGCTGCCATGATGACTTTGGAATAAAGCAAAAGGTACTGTAAAAAGGAAAAAAGATCTAAAGGAGCAATTGAGCTCTGATAAAACCACATGGGGATAGCTGAATTGTCAGAGCTTTTCAAGAGTCAAAATTTACATAAAAATCAGTATTTAGAGATTAATGTGATACCATCAAAAAGGATTTAATATGTGTGTTTCTTTGCAAACAGTTTAAAAGCGGCAGTTCTATAATCCGTTTCCAACACTAACCTTTAACTTGTAAGAGTAAAATAATCCTTCGCAACATTTCTAGAGTTCACATTCTGCTGAGGAAACATAGGCCCCCTAAATAAAACTCACTGGAAACCAACAGCAGCATATGCGCATTGGCTTTCACAGTGATAGTCCAGGTGCTGCCCCTTCTGTAAGTATTGCATGTCTGTACAGACTCTACCACGTGGCCCAACTGGCAGAATCAGTGGCAGTCGGGGGTTTTGTGAATTTTGGGAGGGACTTTATTGCTGGTGCAATAAACTGATCCCATTGACTGAACTCTGCATCTGTGTAGATGCCTAAGTGGAGAGACTAGGAGGATCAGGGGCTAAAGAACATTGTCTATAATTGCCTGTAAGCAGGTTTTTTCCTGGATTTCTACCGGGGATTTGAGCGCTTTCGCATGCTAGACTTAAAGTATTAAAACATAAATATGAATGGCTTTCTTTGAGGAATGAATATGGTCAGGCAGTTTAGGCACTATGTTATAATGGATTTTTAAAACTAATTGAATTGGTGCTGGTTGATGTAGTAGTTCACCAGAAACAGTCTGGTGAGAAACAACAGTAAGGAAGGTTTAGAAGCAGAGGCAAACAGGTGGAGGTGTGGAAACTACTTGGGAGTTTTACTGAGAATGAGAGTTATAGCAGGTTTGGGCTTTTTGTTTCTTTAAAAGTGGTTTAAGTCCTTTAGCAAATGTCTTTTAGGGACACAAAAACAAATGTCCATAGGTACTTATAGTCCATAGGTGCCTACGTATAAAGGTATGTACATATTTACACATACATATATGTATATATGGCCGTCTTCCCATACAATTATCCATGAATGGGAGGCTTTTTTAATCTATACATGACACACTTTTTTTCTTCTTTTTTTTACATACAGGACAGGAGATAACCTGCAGGGGAAGAGCTGAGCATGGGTACCAATGGCACACCGCCCCTTTCGTACCTCTATTGGTTACAAGTGCCTGATTTGACCAGTTAAAAACAAACCGACCTTCAGACCTATCCCACCAGCCTGCACTTTTGCCAACGGGAGCAAAAGATCTGTTTATGGTTACTGCTATTACAGCATACATTAACTGACCCTCAGAGTCTGACCTGCTTGCCCTCCCGCTTAGTGAGTCAATATGAAAATCCCCCGGCTCTGCATGACTTGCTTAGACCTCAGACCTTCCATGCAGAATAAGGTCTATCCAGGGATGGAAAAACAAGGTGGCACTCCAGCTGGTAAAACAAAGATATTTTTAAAGTGCAGTCAGTAGAAACAGTCACTCCTATTTCATGTATAATCAAGGATGAAAAGGCCATGAAAAATACCACTGCGCTTTGCAAATGAGAGGTCAATTGAAATGTCAAGACATCAAATGTTAATGGATTGCATTTCCAATGATGGCTGGGACAGAAAACCATACCAAGTCAAGTCAGATGCCCTTCTGAAGAGAAGATGAGTTTTATGGCAGGAAAAGACAATAAACACCAGAGGTCTTTCTGGTTAACAAACTTTTGGCTGATAGAAAACAAACATATTTTTAAAACATAAAAAGCAGCGGGATTTTAACACTAGCTATAATTCCAACACAGGTACCTGGAATTCACTAAATCTACAGCAAATTTAAGCATATGCAGGTGTTTGGGGAAAATGCCATTGCCTTCTATTGAAGATCTTTAAAGAGACTATAAAAGAAGAGAGTATAAGGGACACTCAAGGAAGGCAAAGTTTTCTTCCCCAAAAGCAAGAAGTCAATTCCAATATTCTCACAGCTCTATGGCAGTTCATGGCCTACAGAGACCACTCTTAAAAGCATTAATTTTCCATTTAAAAAATCTAATTTCTCTCTTACAAAACTGTTGTATTTCATACTGTTGCACGACATCAGGTTTTAGCCAAATCATTCTTTCACTTGCCCACATTTTCCTAAAGAATCCATTTGGCCATTTTCCTAAAGGACTCTAATCTGAGGCATTTGTTTAGAGTGACATTATATCCAGTCCTTAGTCTATGCCATGCAAAGAACTCATCTCTTTAATATGGAAAACAGTAAAAACTAGTTACCTTCCTAATCACTGCCTCTGCCCAACTAGTAGACACACAGCCTTCCTTTCCCAATTGCAGAGATACTTGCCTTGTGTCTCTTTTAGCTCACTAGCAGGCTTATACAGTTAGAGGGGAAAACAGCATTATTAGTGGCTTTTGAGTAGGAAGACTCCTTGGTCTATACGACAGAGATAGGTAATATCAGGAATGAAGAACAGTGAGTAATCACTTGCTCTTTTGTGTAAGAATAACTACTTGCGTGGATTCCACTGAATACATGAGAAGGCGGCTTTAAAACAAACAAAAGACAGTATTTTTTCATACACCGTGGTGCTCAACGCCACAGAATGTTGTGGGGACAAGAATTAGAAACAGATTTCCAATGAGGTTTTGC
The DNA here is from genome assembly GCF_000690535.1 of Cariama cristata. Classification (NCBI taxonomy): domain Eukaryota; kingdom Metazoa; phylum Chordata; class Aves; order Cariamiformes; family Cariamidae; genus Cariama; species Cariama cristata. The sequence continues at coordinate 41,391 of NW_009594182.1, read as the reverse complement.
ATGGATGATAAGTCCATTGGTACCTCCTAAACACAGGATGTGTGGTTATGGAAGTGTAAAAAGCTGCGTGCAGGAAGGTGGGAGGATGCCTCCCAAGGAGGATGCCTCCATAATTGCTGTTCTTCTTCCTCCACCTTCTGCCACTGGCAGAGATAAAGCTGGGCTGGTTGACCTTCAGTCTACGTTAATGTACAGGCTGCCAAGCCAAGTGTATTTGTACTTGACAGTGAGGCCTAACCCTGACTGTGCTTGGATCTGAGGGGATCCTGCAGCTCAGCCCACTGATAAAAGACAAGTGATGTGGTCCAAGTCAACATGAACATGATTCCTCTACGCTCTGTGCTGATGTGGGCTCCCATCGCCTGCCCAAGTCTGGAAAAACATCTGGGAAGAGTGATCCATCAGTTGGGTTTCAGAACAAAGGTGCTATTGAATTTTAATGATATCACTGTTCTCCCCTCTTCCATCAAATCACAGGGTACATAGAAGATTATTTCCTCTGGATGTGGCCTAATTCAAAACCATTTCTCATGTAACAGCTCTTTAGAAATCATAAACGCTCCACAGGACAAACTTGTTTAAGTCATGTTACCTCTTTCAGACTCAAGGATAGGAACAGCATGATAAGGACCAGCAAGTAGGAAAGTATCTAGGACTTCGCATTCTGGAAATACCTTTTCTACTACAGACTCTCAATGTAAATATGGATAAAACCAATGGGAGAAAGCAAGTTAAATGAAATGGATTCTGCAGTTATGGGGGCCACCTTGGTGTCATGTACAGACAGAAAAGGTTCTTAAGTTTTCAGAAAAGTAACTGCACTAGTTCTATCGCGCTCCTCACTCCCCCCACCCGCCCCCCCCCAGCCCCAGTTCTGCAGACACAGAGACTTCTTAGCTATTTTCTGTGTGCTTATTTATAGTAATATTATGTCAGATCATGCTACCAATACATAAACATGAGTTCCCACGGATATGTTGTGTCTTGCAGTGCTACAAGCAACATGGAACTGAGACCATGCCTTCTGAAGGAGCCAAATGCCACCTACATCTACTTTGGCTGTGAGGATGTTCACACCAGTTATTCTAAGCACCTATAGACCCTTGGACATTAAGAAACCAGCTGCTTGGCTGCCTTACTGAACTGTAGTAAGGAAACTTCCTTGTTTTTTTCCCTCCATAAGACTTAAGTGCTGGAGGGATTCAAAAGAACAAAAAAGAACACTAACTTCCTCCTGAACATTACACCAGCAACATTAATAAACTGAGCAACAAAAAGTAAATAATTTCTAGAGAAATCTTAGTCATGCTCTTAAACTAATATGCGAAATAGTGGCATCATCAGGCCCTGCCCAAGGACTCTATATAAATCATAGTCTTTAAAAGAGAGTGATTTCTGATTCCAGTTTTGGGATACAAGAACGATGTCAGCACAACGTAAAAACAAGGATATTTTTTATGCTAATGACAACTGCAAATATTTTTTATATATATTTATATATGTAAAAAATAATATATTGTAACAGATGTCAAATGGAGTTAGATTCAACTCAACTTATTAGTGCATGGCTTTTAGCCAAAAGCAATTCACATTTGCAGAAGTGTACTATCACATATGTCTTAATAACAGAAATGTGTTTTTAAAAATGTATGTGATAAGTCACATATGGTAGAAGGAATCTGTACAGCTTTCAGCCCTTATGACAATGGAAGCTACTAACTTTATTTTGCATAGCTGAAGAACATTAAAATTCAAGTGAAATTCTCTTTGACATTTGAGAGCTACAAAAGCGATGACTAAAAGCTAGACAAGCCTGAGCTGTACTAAGTGGGGCTGTGACGCTTCTATAAATGCAATCCGTATCTACTACTGCTATCTTAAAGACAATTCTTACTTTTGCCCTGAGAGGTAATCTTTCAGCATATAATCATAATTGTATACAGGTACCTTAAATAGTTACATGTCACTGAAAAATACTAGGCAGATTTTTCAGCTGTTTTGTTATGCAGAGTGCAATTAATATGTATAATGGATTCCCTAGGGTACTAATTGAAACTGCCACCATGAACATAGTCAGAGAGAAGTTAAACAACCAGTTGGAGGAAACATGACAGGGTGAAATATGCACATGTAGGTGGAAAGAGAGAGACTGTCCATCTGGCCTTCCATTCCAAAATGTTACACTTACTCAAGTCCCATAAAGGGAAGATTTAATCACCCTTTCCCCCCCACTTCCAAATCTTTCTGGTGGTTTAATTGGGAATCAGTGTCACATTCACCCTGCTTAATGACTGTAAGGTTCAATTTCTCTGTTATACATGGGAAAACTCAATTCAATTGAGCCATTCCTAAGAATTTGACTCAAAATATTAAAAAAAAAAAAGGGGGGGAATGAATGATAAGTGATTACTTTGGAGTTGTTCCCCAGGACTCTCATCACCTTGCAGCTCCTGAATCCTCTAGAATGTGAGGTAAAAACACAGCTCATTTCACACTCTCTATTAAACAACCACCACCTAACAATGACTTTAATTCAGCTTGCACTGAATTTGAACTAGCCCTATAGGCAAGAAAGGTCCCTTGTCTTATTAGAAGTTTCACGTGCTATCAGGTCCCTGCTGGATCCTATTTCTAATTTTTATCAGATTGAATGAAACATAAAGAAAGAGTGATTTATGACTATCTTGCATCTTGCCTAATCACTCCAAGGAGTGTTCACACACATTTTGCGTTCGCTTTATAAGGTGTAAATGACTATACATGATGGAAACCAAGTGAGATGTAGAACTGTATTCTTTTGCTATGTGTGTTAAAACACAATGATTTGTGAGCCCTGTCAGTGCATGTTCTTACAAATACAAAACCACTCCTGTCCAAAAGCCAGCATGATCAGCAAACTACTATAAAAATAAGAACATTCCCTCTGTCTGTAACAGGAATATACAGTTACTGGGACTTATTTAAACTGCAATGATCACCTACTGAAGCTAAAAATATGTGTTTTATTGGTACATAAGAGCCCATTAAGACTGGAGTATTCATTATTTAAACAGAATCACTGATTGCTGGTAGCTTTAACTGAAAAAGCCTTTTCTCAAAGAGCCAGGACATCTATATAGCAACTTTCTTAATTCAATGATATATGGTTGAGTGTTGCCGCTAGTGCCCTAAGATTTAAGAACTTCTCATAAAATGCTCTGGAAATTGCTCCCCGGTAGCTTGCTCATCCTTCACAGAGCCCTACTGTAAAGAGCAGAAACATACGTGTGTGTATGGTGTGAGAGAGACGCATACACGGAGTGAGAAAGAGCTCTTAATCAACAGGATGGCAAAGCCTTGATACATAGGTGCAAAATATTCCCATGTGTCTAGAAATCATTTGGCACATTCCTAGTTATTTCCCCCCTGCCAGACCTTCTCAAGGATTGCAATTAAAAATCATAATCTTTTTAGCATGTACAAACTTCCCCAAGGCTAGGAGCACTACATATTGAGTATGATTGTGATATTATTTGGCAGCTATTCATAGACAACACATTAATTTAGGGAAACTGGATGAAACTTGGGGAGTGCAATCATTAGGGACACATAAGAAATCGAAAGCTTTCCTCAATGATACTGACCTTTTTAGAGCTATGATTAGGGGCAACTTAAATTCTATTATCTCTTTCATCGCCCTTCTTACTATCCCAGTCTTTTTAGTGATTGTATACAACAACTTTGTTAAACTTGCATTTTCAAATGGATATAAAAATAACTTACTTTACAGGAATGTTTCTCAATTTTGTCTTTTCAGCAGCCTGTAAACAGAAGAGGGGTGAGGGAAACAAACAATTAAGCAACACTCCAAAGCACAACCGAGCCACAAGCAAACATCAACCCACGAATGCTCTTCAGAAGCGCACGTCCAGGCAGCCCACCACAAGGGGGGCAGAAGCTGCAGGAGCTGGACCCTTTCAGAGAGATAGTGCTACAGGTTTTAAATACTTCTGTCCCAGTTTGTGATATCACTGTGGTTTGTTTATTTTTAATGGCCATGAGTGTTTAGGAACCGCTCATTCAGGGTGATTACTTCATTTCCTGCTCTGAGGTCTGTCCCCTTTGTCACAAGCTATCTGTCCATATCTGGAACAAGAACAACAACAGGAAAAAATAAAGGGAAGAACGGACTCCGTTTCCAAAACAGTTTTTATTCGCCAGCAACAGAAAAGGGCAAGGGATGACCAAATGTTCAGATCAATTTCCTCTTGTGAAACCTTTGAGAAAACACACTCCAAATCATCTAAATGAGTAAATCTTTGGGCCTCTCGGCCTGCACCACCTCAGACATGGAGCCTGGTTCCAGTTTATTGCTGAACCCATTGATCTGTGTACAGTCCATTTATCATTCATGAAAAGAGCCAGTGATCTTCACAGTATATTAGAAGAAACAACTCAGATCATCTGTCAACGGCCCTCTTATTTCTGTTTCCCTCTCCACGGGGATTTCATCTCCTTCGATTCTTCTTGAATTAAAATGTTGCTAAGCAACACAGCTGGGGGCACCGATGGCAGGGCTGCGCCAGTCTATCACACTGGTTAAGCTGCTTGAGATTTTAGTGGAGATTTTTTTTTAATGCTTCTGTGGCATAATTATGTAATCTGAACCAACCTTGCACCCCCCCCTCTGATCTTTTTCAGAATGGTAAATAATGTTTTAACGCAGAGGGTTTGAAATATCACCTTCAGATAAACTAGTGTTGTCGTATCATTTCAGAGAATTCCTCCTAGTGTTTGCAGAACCAGACTGTAATAGATTTAAATGTGGAAAGCAGTCAGATGGTTAGTGAGATTACAAGCACGGATAGTGGTGAAAGGTAGAATTAAGACAACTGATCCATAAACCTATTATAGTAAGGAAAGTTTTAGTGCTTAATTACCTTCCAAGATATTTTTATAAAGCCTACTAAAATTGAAGAGAGGGGTTTTGGTGAGGAACTTTAACCTCTGCTATGCTTAGGGATGGGAATGAAATGGATCCCACATAGGAACTGCTAATATTAGTGGTCCTGAAAAATGCTCACATAAGCCCTTGAGGAATTAAATCCTTTATGAAAACTGACTAACTTTTGAAACCTCTGGGACCTGCACAACTGGGTTCCAAATTTTGCCAGAATGAGTTTTCCTTTGTGCTCTACAATGGCACTGGTTTTTCAAAATACCTGCTGTTTTGGCACTTTTACCTCCAATCCATGGACTTTAAAATTTGGGAGAAAGAATTAGAGCTCGTGAGAGCCGAGATGGGGCAACAGCAATCCTCTGGGTTGGCTCCCAGTGTGAGAAGAATAATGTGTTTGCTTCACTTGGATTATATTTTCCATCTAAAGAATAAATCAATGCATGCATGATAGGAAATAATTATATTAATTGTACAGTAGGGTTGCTAAATAAAACACTTAAACCTCAGGACATGCTAAACTTAAGATTGCACAAGTAAGTGTTACGGACCCAAACCTAATTATATCCGCTCAAACAAGTCTATGATGAAATGGGGTCCCTGCCTCATTACTGAGATAATGTGAGTTGTGCCTCTTTCCAATGATATTCTCCCAAATCTCCCTTTTTCAGCTGCCACGTGCAAATGCAGACAGAAGCATGTTATTAAGAAATCTTTCTGAGTAATAAACTACATGTAACAACACACAAATGCTTCATTTAAAATGGATTCAAACACCATTGAAAATGGCATTTCAGTTTCCCAAGCCTCTCACTAAATGCCAAGTTTCAGTCCCATCCTGCAGGGAACTAAAATGATTTTTAAAGCTCATAACCAGCCTTTCACAATGGCAGAAGTTTTTTTGACCGCATAATGATTTTTTGCTTGACCCTTGTATATACCAAATAGTTGGACCATAACAATTCTGAGTTCAAGTATGTGAAACTTGCATCTAAATCATTTTTTCCTCTGAATTATTCAAATATCACTACACAGAAGCTGATATCAAAATATAGACAAAGAAAACAAAACAGAAGGGTGGAGAGTGTGTAGGATCACAAGTTAATAATAACAATGCAGTCAACTCTAATACAAAGTAAAGCAGAAGATATTCTGGACAGCATGTGCGCGATGGTGTAGGCTAAACTGTTTACATGAAAGATTAAAGAAGATGGAGATATTTCAGGGAGTGAGAACAGGCAATGTCAAACGCATAGAATATTAAAGAGCAGTCTAAACTGGAGGTCTGATTTTTGACTACTTAGCTACGTTGATGGCAACTGTTTACTCTGAAAGAAATGTGGTAACTTTAGGAAGAAAAAAATTTGTTTTCTTTTTTCTTGGACCATGAACATTCTAGCATGCATCTTTCCTTAGATTTTTACATGGAGAATTTCCATATTTTTTCCCCTTTGTTACTGGGAGAAGGCACTTTCCTAACTGTTACAAAAAGGCACATGCCAGAGGGACAGCGTCCTTCACACACACGCTCACTCATACAGAGTTTTAAACAAATATTGCAAACGCTTAGGTTAATCTACATGCCAGCCTAGTTTAATGTTGGATGATCAAGCAACTGGTCATTTCCTATTACAAATGATTCACTTTGCCTCTGAGTGGGACTTTGGTGATGCTAAACACAGCACAGAATACATGCCAGGGATTCCATCTGAGAAAGAAACGCAGGATCTGGCCTCCTGCTTTTATTTGTCTTGTAGGTGTTGCTCATTCATTTTTCAAAGCGTATTTGTTGCGGTATCATGAGCATGCCCAGTGGCAGAAGATAAAGGAAGGCAAAATCAAAGTGACATTGAGTAACTCTGCACATTAAGCTTTGATGCAGAAACATATTGTTTGAAAATATTTGGTGCGCAGCAGGTCTGTCAATTAGAGCTAATTATTTTTCTCTGATCAGGAAGAATGCAATCTTGTTTTAGGCAGGTTTCTTTGAAATGTACGTCTTTTATATAACTTCATTATAGGAAAATACTTCTTCCAAATTACTTTTTTTCTGGGCTGCTTAGCTATTGACTCAAATTGTCTGTGTTGAGCAGTTCTCTCTGCTTTGATAATTAACTTTTGATCATTACTGAATTTAGCAGCTCTAGTCAGATGTGTTCATAGCCATCCTCCTCAACTATTTCAGTGTTCATCGCCTTTAATCTTTGAACAAAATGATCTCGTTGAGCCTCCATCAGCCTCGCTACTCAGTTAATAATTCCTGTTTCTCATCTTCATGACTGGGTTTGATTTGTTTTAGACTTGATGCGAGCTTTTGATTATTAATTTAAGATATTTCAAAGACAAACATGTTTTAAGAGTTATTTTTTTATCTTATATTCCTAGGCCTTTACAAATAAGAAATTAGTTTAAACTCCACAACAATTCCTAAACTTCATATACTAAAAGTACTATCTAGAAACAGAGCAGGTAGGAGGTCCCTAAACCATGATACATGTACCCTGAGTGGGAGATGATGCTGTAAGATTGGAATGAAATTGGACTGGTGTAATGTAATATTCAATGGGTGTTAGGAGAATTACATCATGGGACCTTTGCTAATTTTGAGCTTGAAAACATGCATTAAAATAATTTAGGATGATTAGAAAATGGAAGCCAGAGTGAACTAGACAATCATTCCACTTTAATTTGTAATTTCCTTCTGACTTTTTTTTTACAATTATGGCCTTTCCATAATTGTGCTTCTGCTCCCTAAGACCTTATTTCACCAGCTGACTGTAGCGTTGAATAAGAAAGAAGATGAAGAATACATGAAAAGCGGTAAGATAGAGAGGATCACCCATCAGAGACTATTTGCTCAGGGATGTTTTCCCATGACTGTTATAACTGTGAATGACTCCTACCTCTTACATTGCATTACACCCTATTTTGGCACTAGTGGTTTTAGCATTAGTTCAAGAACCACCTGTACTGTGCATTACTTGGTCTGCAGTGTGGATATACCCATAAACTTATTCTGTTAGCAGGTATTTAACTATTACCCAAATGATTAAACATGAGAATAAGCACAAACTGCTTCTAGATTGTGCACAAGGACCGCAAAATGTGAAAAATTATGCTTTTCTTTGTCACTGTCAATTACTGGACTGGCTTTTGGATAGAAAGAACCAGAAAAAGTACTCCACTCAGTACAACTTTCCTACATCACAAAGACCTGAGGAGAATGAACTGACAAGAGGCTGGCTCAAAAATATCAAAGTAAAATAACTGGCATCTGCAGAAGGCAAATTAGATTTTTAGTGAAGTGTTACAGGGCAAGTGTCGGCTATCCAAAGAAAATATGTATTTTCCATTGCATAACTGAAAATCCAGGATTTTCAGGAAAAAGTATTTGATTTTGAGATAGTGAGATCAGACAAAAGGTATTTTTTAAGAATGCCTTCTCATCCTCTTGATTCAGAAGCACCGATCAGCCAGCTAAGAAGGCAATTGCTGAGCCTCCAAGAGTCTCTTAGGGTGAGACAGATGGCACTTCATGCCATCAAACATGTTGAGAGAAGAAGGCAATGCTTTATGCTTTAACTTTTTCCATCATCTGCTGCAAATCTAACTTAGGTTAATCTCCCAGTTTCTAACCAGCTCTGTATGCTTGGGTGAATAGCCAAGAGACTCAACACAAGTAAGTTTACAACCCACCATGCTGTTTTCCTGTCCTGCAGGTATAGAAGAGACTCCTTGGAGATCTAATTCAACAATCCAATAAAAACAAAGAAACTTTCCACATTAGTTGAGTTATATATACGTATCTTTGTAGATTATAATTTGTCTTGGAAGTTATACCATGCTCTTATTTTTACAGAATGCCTTAACCTACGATCCTAAATAACGCACCAAACCCCACTACTTATCGACTGCACTGTATTGTGCTCTGATTCTGTGATGATGCAGTTGGTCTCAACGATGACTTCCTGTGGAGGAGGAGAACATAATGTGCAGTAAACATACCATCCAGAAGTGTGCTGGGAATCAGAAAGCCCAAATCTGAGGGCTGAAGGATTAGTATGTGATGATACATCCATAAAAATGTGTGTTGTGTTCCTTTTTTTTTCCCCCTTCTTTACTTCATCGGTTACACTCTCCTCTACCTGTCCTCTAATGTCAGCAGAGGAGATTGTATTTCTTTTTTGCTAATTGCATTTGATGTGAAGTTCCAACCTTGTATTTGAGATTCTGTGTATGCTGTTCCGGGTCAGTCTGACCTCGAGGACAAAAAGCCCAATGTTACTCTATCTAGGACCAAAAACAATGGAGAAGATACTCTCCTCATCTTATCGTATTTTTAAAAAATGAGTATTTTTCCTTCATAAGCCAAACATGTGGGATGGATCAGCTAAGATCCATTTTTTGAAATATCAAGTCACCAAGCATGTGGTATCTGCAAATCAGAACGGTTCACTGAACCCTTGCTGTGTATGAACCACAGACAGCTTCTCATCATTGCTTTCAGAAACAAGATAACCTTCATGGCTTCAGAGAGATGCTCCCGAATACCTGAAAAACTGGAAATTTTATTTCAATTGGTGCAGTGGAGGATGAGTAAAATGAAAAACAGAGTTTAAGTGACCAAATCTAAACCAGTCTGTCTGTAGGTTAGGAATCACCTTCATCCTTGATGTAAGTGAACTGGTTTTACTCAAGATATATTTGGGCTTCTGTCAGCCTTTTTTCCCAAATCTCTACATTTCATAGAATAGAATCATAGAATCATAGAATCATTATGGTTGGAAGAGATCTCAAAGATCATCAAGTCCAACCGTCTACCTGACGCCACCATGCCCACTAAATCATGTCTTGAAGCACCACATCTAAACGTTTTTTGAACACCTCCAGGGACGATGACTCCACCACCTCCCTGGGGAGCCCGTTCCAATGCTTAACAACTCTAACAGTGAAGAAGTTCTTTCTAATGTCCAGCCTGAACCTCCCCTGGCACAACTTGAGACCGTTTTCCATTGGCCGATTTCCATCAGGCCAATGGTGTTAATCAAACTAAAGAAGCATGCAATGAAAAAAGTGTCCACTTCCCATTCTTGAAGACTATTCCATATTTTTAAAAAAAATTAAGAGAAGAGCTACACACACTGAATGCATACTACCCTCTGAGGAGTACTTGTTGCTTGTGCAGACATACTTGAGCTCGTTTTAAATTAGTTTGAATGGGTACTATGAACATTGTTGCTTTTGTCACACAGGCCTCAGTTCACTCAGTGTCTTTGGTGAACTTTACAATACAAACTGTTATGGCTATCTGTCAGTGAACAGACTTATTTCAAAGATAACTCACATTACATGTATGCTTATTTTAGGACTTTAGTACCAATGTACCTTAACAGAAGAAGCTTGAAACAGCACCTTCCTTCCCCAATTATTTTGATATACACTGGATTCTTTCAAAAATGCTTTTGATGGGAAGTTGCTAATTGTACTAATTTTGACTCCTCCATCCAACAAAGGAGAAATTGTAATATGACATTACAAATTCTACTGATTCTACTTTTGTCGTCCTACAAAACATTGTCAAGTTGATTTACAAATGCTAGTCAATGTCTCATGAAGTCTAGTAGATTCAAATGCTCTGACAATACCAACTGGCTTGGTCATTGCAGAGTTCTATGGTAGAGAACAGAACTCCTGGCTAGAGCTAGGCCTGATTTTTCATTAGAATTGTTTTGTTTGGAAAACAAATATACAGCCCTGGTGACAGAAAAAGTTGGGAAAATTGTACTGAATAGTCCACGTTTAGGAAAAAAAATTCTACATTGAAATTCGGGTTTGAAACAACATTTCCCAGCAAATAATTTGTTAGACATTCCTTACAAATGACCTAGGCTTAGTGGATGATAATCCTGTTGTGAAAATATAAAACATCTAGCTAAAAATAAAACTCAGTATTTGTTGTCATCTTATTTACTGACAATTTTTCTAAAATGTGTGTTTGGTTCAACCCTCCAGATGGCTAATAAATAAAAAAAATCCATTATTTGTTAGGTTTACTCCATAGCTGCATTTTAACATGTTAATCACATGATTAAAAATCTTGAGGAGGCAAAAGAAACAGAAATAAGGTCAAGAAACATTTATAAAAGAAACAAAAAGTCTTCTCTAAGCTTCCCTCAAGCAATAAGCAGCAAAAGGCTAGATTCAAAGAATACCCTGTGACCTCATTGTGCAGCTGCAGACAGTCTCCACAACCTGTGTATTCCTCAGTTTCCCAGTTCTAACAGAGCGAGAGTAATTCTTTCTATCTCCATCCCTGAAACTTACCTGAACAGTGCTGACACTTTAAGGTCTTATTGTACTTTTAGTGTACAATGTCCGATTGTTACTTTTCGCAACATTCACGAGTTACAACTTGCTGTGTCAAAATGGAAAGGAGGATAGACAGAAAGCTCAGAAAGAGCCCCTTGTACCCCTGCTCATTTGCAGTTTATGCCCTTAGATTTTCCTTTGTGGCAAAGGCCTTTATCTCCTTCCTTCGGGAGTCCAACCTATCCTTAGTCTCTTCCCTACTCTAAATCAATGAATAGTTCCCTAGACTTGAGAAGCAAAAGGGCAGAGTCAAAGAGTACCAGCAGTGGCAGTGCTGGGAAGATGTGAATTGATGTTGCTATTGTTCATGCTGCCCATTTATTTCCTGTGCAGGACTAAAGACTTTAAGGATTTTAATTTATACTGAACATTACATCTATACTGAACGTTAAATCTATTACAAATAGGCAGCAGAGGTAACAGAGGTAAACACACATGAAATAACTCTTTGCTGACCTTGGTCTAGTTTAGTACATCGCTCAGATGACTTAGCCAATTACTAAATTGCACAGCTCCAAAAATTATACTTAATAGTATTGCCATGAAACTGGTAATTTTGTAAAGCACGCACGTACTCTGTGAGAGCACCCTGCCCAAATCAATTGCACTGTCACACTGTGGTCCTGACCTGTCCCTACAAGCAGGCAGAAGGTCCGTTCTGGGAAGATTCATCTTGCTGGCACAGAATGGAGCACCTCCAACCCCAGCAAACCTTGCAGTGGCAGATGAATTCATCGTAAGAAAAATTAAGGTGTTTAGTTCTCATTACTGCTCTCCTTCTGGAATACCTCCAGGGGAGATCAGCTTTCACGTCTTCTCCCCTTATTCTGGCTGACAGAAGCTAATTACTGGATTTATCATGCCCTTTTCATCACCTACTTTACGCTTGTTCTGGCCACCTATGAGTCCCTCCTTCAGACTTTTGCAACCCAATCCCCCCACTCTCAGAGCCAGCACTATCCTCTACTGGTGTAAAAAACTCTCAAGAATTTAGATTTTGAAGTTCACAGACGGTTGCTTGGGCTTTTACAAAAGAGCGACACTGCAGATGGCTAGAGCAAGAAAGCCAGACACTTTTTTTACCAAAATGCTTCACAAGGCATTCATGATAAAAATCACACTCTCCTTTTGAGGAGAAAAGGGAGATAAATGTTTCCTATGTGGTTGGATTAGTGAGTGTTGAGCACTGAGATGGCCTGCAGATATCACAGACTTCAGATTTATTTTTATAGGACAGTACGGTCAAGTCTGGCTTTTCTCTTAACAACAACAATGCTGGTGTCAATCAATTATCTCACCTGCTGCTGCCTCTGCTTGCTGCCAAAACAATACAGGGTTTTGCATAAGTGGCATACATAGCAAGAGGCCCTGGGGAAATATCTTTTTCCTCCATGCTTATAATAAAGACTACTTTACAAAAAAATGTGTGCACAAGCATGCACAGACACACACTACATGACCCTTTCTGTGGACTGAAAGCTGCATCTCCCTCCTCCCTCCCACCCCAAAAAGGCTGGCAGATCTCCAGCTTCTGGTCCTTACGGCTCTACTGAGGAACAACTGGCCTTTCCACCTCTATTTAATTAGTGACAGAGGCATCAGGTCTTTTTAAAGCTTCTCCTTCAGCTGAATGGTGTCTTATGGTACGGCTGACAGAGCCTGGCTGCTTCAGGCTGGTGGCATGAGAAACTAAACCCAAGAGAAGTACCTGTTTAAGAGAGCGCTAAGGGGCTATGAAGTGCCTGCTTACTTGTGGGGAAGTGAGGAGAGAACTTCTTGCAGCTGTATTTATCCATCTTTTCAACTAAGGCATTTCATTCTCCCTTTGTTAGGGTTGCCTGCCTGCCAGTATTTTCTTTTTCTGTATTATTTTCTCTACTGCGGCAGAGGGTTTTTGAGATACTGAGCTGCCAGTGCATACTAGGCAACCCATGGAAAAGGCAAGTCAGTGGGAGGGACTGGGCTCCTCCAGCTCCTGTGCTGGTCCAGGCAGCTGCTGCCCCAGAGCGCAGGTAAGAGCGTGGCTGCGACCCACAGGGGAAAACTTACTGTTGTTGGTCTGTGGTACTGTGCACTCCACAGCAACCACTTGTCCTGAGGGTTGTATTAATCCCCTTCATTACTGATGGATGACCTCCACAATAACAACACGTGCAGAAACAATTACATGAGATTCTGTGAATTTGGGCAAGTTAAAAGCTTTTGATAACACTGTGTATTTAGTGGTGTGCCATGCTTTTTGCTCATAACTGCAGCAAGCTCAGCCCAGATCTCAGGGTGGTTAGTGAAAGTTTCTGCTGATAATACACAAATACATGATATAAACCTATGTCATTACCATGTGAATTATGACCTTAGACATGTCAGTCATCAAATCTCTTATTACCAAAGATTTGTCTAATGAAAGTTGGAGTATTCATTTTACACAGTTGAAGATATATGGTTGTTTCAACTAGTGTTGTGCAGAATAAAACAATTTTAATATCAATTAAAATGGACTGAGGTAGCAAGAAGACACATATCTTCACGACAGGATTTTTCATGGTTATAGACTGACAAGGTTGGAGAACAACTGTATTATCCTAATAGCTTCTGTTTTCATTAATGGCTTAATGAAAACATTTCCGTATAATTAAAAAACATGACTGTAGATCTTAAACACTGGAAGGTGGGTTCTTTATCAAAACACATGCTGCTGTGGCTACAACTGATGCTGCGTTACTCCGGGATTTCAATGGAACGCAATGACAGATAAACTGTTTACATTAAAAGACTCTATCAAAGTTATTTTGCACCTAGTTTCATCCTAATCCATCTGATTTTACCATAGCTTTGACAAGATGACCTCTCTCACTGTGTGCGCAGTATTGATGTCATTACTGAAGAGCTGTTCTTCAGCCTTTCTGCTGATAACAAAGTAAATGGAAATGTAGAGAAACCTTGGGGAGGTAAACAGCTTGTTCAGGATCCAGGTAAAAAATGGGAAAAATTACAACAGGAAAGGATACCTAGTGTTACAAGGAAAGTGGTCACTGTTCCACTTTAAAAAGTGTTTACATGATATGATGACTGCATTCATAGGATTTCATAAGTTTTTTAAAAATTTAACTTGAGTAAAGGTTTTCAAAGCTCAGTATGCATTATAAGAATTCAAAGCTCAGCCTGTGGCTGATCACCATTTTAAGACTCAGCTACAAAGTTAAACATTTTGTACGTAATTACCTAATACTAACCTAGCAAAAAAGAATTATGTTTGTGTAAAATACAAACAGCAGAGCAGGGCCAGGGATTATATACATGTCTTGTGTTTGTATGGTTATCAGAGAAGTAGCAATAAAGTGGCAATCATTAAGGGAAGGAGGAAAAAAATCAAATAGAAAAGAAAAACATCTTATTGATTTGTTCTGCCAAAAACACTATATACATAAAATACTGAAAATGGAGCAGGTCTGTATTATCAAAGTTTCTTTGGTTCAAAACCACACAGAACGCTAGCAATGTGCTTTAAGTTAAGCAAGCATTTCAAAGGTTAACAGGACTATTCCTTAGGCAGAAGAACAAAGAGGAGCTGGTTAAAGAAAATTGGGTACACTACAGCTACTTAAAATACTGTATCCAGGCACAACTCATTTGGATGCCTTTGAGCTCAAAGCTAATTTGAATTATACAGAGGTGCTTTAAAGAACAAAAATACTAACCTGTGTTTTATCTAAGCTCTTTTAAGCTGAACTGAGCTACTAATTAAAAATCTTCACTACTCTTCCTAATTTCTGATGTGGTTTTTTTAACAGAGTAATAAAGCCATCTAAAAGCTCTGTCCTTCCTCACAGAAGAGTGTTAACATTAGCATCTCTGAAATGCCTTGTCATCTAATGGTTTTACAAATAATATATCTGTCATTTGCCTTGACTGTATCTCTCATAGCCAATCTAAAAATATTGTGCAGTAGGAGTTCCAAATATAATACTCATGCATACGCCAACATTCCTCTCAGTGACAATACTACAAGAGTTTACAATCCAAGCAATGCTTAAATGTAACAGTTATCTCTCAAATAATACATTAAACAGACGTGTACCTGGTATTATAAATATGTGACATAAAAATCTATTGGGTTGGTCAGTGTGCATATTAAAAACCATTCAAGTAGGATAATTTAAAACTTTAAAGACAGCAATTTTAATAAAACTGTCAATACAATTTTCTTTGTAAAAACATTTGACGCTGATTATGCTGCTTATATTGAAAGAGCAACACAAGGTCTATATCTTTAGATCTTTTATTGAACTGTGAGCATAGCATCAATAACTGCTCCTCAGCTGTAAATGAAAATTGATCCCAGATCTAACTCGTCGTTTTCTGTGTGTCTTTAATCCCAAATCACCTACAATGAGACATCAGAATCAGCATTTTGTCTATGGGACAAAGCATGTGTCATATGGCCAGTTCCAAAGTGTCTACACTGAAGATACTGTGGGGTGTGTTTATAGAGGTAGGTGGTAAGTGTGGTCTCTCCAAGCGAGGCCTAAACCGTGATGACAGGAGTTTGCAGCTGGGGTGGAGTAACTTGTAACTTGCCTCACGGTCTATTGCAATGATCAATACGGTCCAAAGCTTTACAGATCTGCAGTCTGAAGGGACCTGCAATGAACATTCACATTGGACCTCCTGCATGTCACAGCCCCAAGAAACTCACTTGACAGCTTCTGCATCAAGCCCACAACTGCTGGAAGTCTAAAAGGAGAGGGAAACCACAAAGTTTCCATGCAATTTGCAGCAGTTTGGCACTAGCAGTTTGGATTTCCAGTCAGCTCTCACTTGCTGAAGTCTCTTAAGCCCTCTGTGGTGAAATTAAAGTGCATAGCCTCCTTTCAGGAATCCTTTTCTTGGTGATATGTTGCTAGGCCATCATCATGCGTTCCTTAACCAGAAAAGACCTAACACTTATATTAAGGAGGGTTCTCCAGATCATGCTTATAACTCTTCGGAGCAATTTCCAGTTATTCAAAATCCTATTTGAAAAGTGAATGCTAAAAGTGAGCAGCATGTTCAGTAACAGTCTTGCTAATACTATCTATAGAATAAATACCTTCCACTGACTTCAAGCTGGTAGTTCTCATCCAGAAATCAGGCTCAACTTCTTAATTATATGACTGACTGGAGCTATCAGGTGTGTTGAGTTTCTCCTCAGCAGTGGGGAGAAAAGGAAGGAAATGTTTAACACCTGAAAGAGCAAGGCCCATGGACCCCTAAATAAATGCAATACAGATCAGAAGTAAGTGTGCTTGTTCACGAGAGGGAGAGAGTAAGACAGAAGAACTTTGTTTCTTGCAGACAAGCTTCTAACAATCTTCTGCCATGACAAATGGACTACTGGTAGTCTCAGAAGACAGGCTGATAGATCAATCTCTCTCTACATACTATAGACATTCACTAAAAGTTGAGATCAAGGTGCATTTATGGATCCACGTCACTACCGCTGGTGCTGTGTAAAGATTGAAGGGTCCCTAGCAATTCTCAAAGGACAAATCTCAAAAACTTCAATTTTCCTTGAAATATGAGTAGAGATAAAGATAACAAACTTGATTTTTACATACCGTGTTTTTATTAATAAAAATGAGTAAATGTTAGATCATGATTCACATTGGCTGCAAGCCTATAGCAAAAAATAATCAGAAAGATTGTAAAGACAATTCTATTTCCTTATAGAAATGTTGCATAAACTGTTAGAATGGTTTTGAGCTGAGAGTTTTAATCTTTTCTCTCCCTGTCAGAATGTGCACAAGTGTACAGCTGAATTACAATGGTCATTTGACTGCAAAATCTTCATCTTAAAAAAAAAAAAAGTGTTTTTCTAACCTCCACAGCTGAACATTCAACATTGTACAATTCACATATTGTAATTGCCTTGATCTGTCCTTCACGAATGAATATTTTATTTTGGAATATTTATTTTTGGAAAAAATATTTTGCAGTCAAAAATCATTGCACTTACTTTGTTGATGTTTATGTGTCTGACCAGTGGGCCAGATCAACCTTTCCTTCCATCACCAATCCTCTCTCTTTAAAGAGATATGGCAGAAGCTGCTAAAGTGTGAAGGCACTGCCAGTGTAACGCGTGAGTGATGCAGCAGACCCATGCTGCTCGGCTTTGCAGAGCCTTAGTCTGGGATGCAGTATGACAAAAATCTAAAGGACAGACACATACAGTCATTCATTCAAGAAACCTAAAAAACTGTGGGATTCTTTCCTATAATGCGTATAACCTTGTCTATACCCTGTATTTGCAATACAAATGAAAGAGATGCAACCATACATATTTGGGGCACACAGGAAAGGTGAAGGTGCAGGGGATGTAAGAAATATGCTCAGCACGCTTCTTGTCCAGATAGTTCATATATTTTTCACATGATTGGAAGTGTTCATGTTTGAAATCCCTAAAGATACAGACCATAATCTGTTTCTTAAGAAGATATTTGGGACAGCTTAGGAGATTTGAATCAATTCTAATCACTTGGAGTGAGATGAAACTCACACTGCCAAAAAGAAAAACATTTTCTATGCACTATAAAATTTTGAGAAACTACATGAATGGTCCTTATTGTGCCGTTGTTTGTTTGCAGTTTATGCTGTGAATGGTATTACTGGAAAGTCACATGGAGTTTTGGTGCAGTCTGAGGCTTCCTACAGCTCGGGCACATCACCACCACATAAGGACTCAGGCTGCAGTCCCTGAACAGAGAGCAATGTGACACTGTTCATCCACATGACGTTGCCTTTGGGTAAGAGGCATGCAGGTACCACATGACAGCAGTGAGAGCTATCAATACTCCACTGTGCAGTGCAGACATAACCATGTCTTTCCTGCTTGGAATTAACATCAGAGACAACACCTATTCAAGTCAGTGAGGGCTTTTCGTTTGACGTCAGCAAATGCTGGTCCAGACATTTGCCTCTTCACTCAGCAATGATACATTATTTCATCTTAGCAGTGTAAATTGTGTCAATTTTTGGAATAGTTCTACTTAAATCACTAGAAAACTACCACTGTAGTAAAACAAAAGTAACTCCTACCTGATAATATATTTCCACTTCTGTGTTTTGGGCATCTCAGTATCACAATGTCATTTTACAGGATGATTTGGGCAAGTTTCCGATAGATCAAGAAACCTGCTGGTTTCATAAGCCGCCATCTTTGTACAACAGTGCATTGCACAAATACAGTCTTTCGATCCTTTGGCTTCAGATGAGAGCACAAGTCTAACTCAGTGCTAAAAAATACTGACTTGTATGACTAAGGGGTCAACTGACACCAGAAGGTAAATCTTCCCTGGCATGACCCTAAAGGATGGATTAGGTAGGTTGAAAGAGAACATTTAGGTGGTTTAAAAATAAATAAGAAAGAAAGATTGACTTATAATTAACACTTCCCAGGCTGAACAGATGATCTTATGCTGAATTACAGCACTATCTTCCTCTCTATTGCAGACGTTTAAACATTTGAGCCTATTGCATATATAAAGGAACACAAAGGATTAATTTAAACCAAAGTCTCTTTTTTTTTTTCTGATAAGAATGTTGAGAATATGAATTTCACCAGCTTTATTTCCCAGCATTATCTGTAAATATTTATAAAGTGGGAAGGATAGAGAAGGACATGAGCTAGTTTTCTGAAAATGATTCTTCATTAATGTCCCAAGTAGACTGAGAGACTTTCAGTATTGATTTACAGCTACAGACTGCAGATTTTCCCTCTCACAATTGGGAATCACTGGATTACTGACTATGGACTCCCAGCCCTTTACTCACTAACTGGAACAAAACTTGCGGACTCAATCTTCTCGGCTGCAATTGTACAAATACATTGCAAAGGCAAACCAACTCTGCAGTTGTGTTGGTGGTCTGATGCGGTTGTTTTACATCCAGTTCCAAACATGTCATCAATTTCAGAAACTGAGCGCGAACCAAACGGAGGCTGTTCCACGGTTAGTTTGGTACAATGGAGGACAGAAACTCAGAGCACATTAGCAATTCCTGGGTGATGCCATGTGTGGTATCTTATTCCAAAGCTAGTAAGTCATGTTTTGGTTTGGTTTAATCCACTTCACAAAGTTAGTTCAGCACAACTGACAAAATGGATTCCTATTTAATAAATTTCCTCCCACAGAGGTTCTATGTACAAGCAAGATTTAAGCTAATGGATTCTGCACCACCCCAAAATGCTTTTGATGCAAATATAGTAAACCAACATGCAATCACATTCAATTGATGAAACAACTCCATCAGATTATATGGTCTATGCACCTCTAACAGATGTATTTACCTGTTCATTGTCATCTTCATCACTGCTGAGTTTCAGATCATCCTCAAGCATTCTGAAAAAAAAGAGAGACAATACAGAATTACATTTAATGAATTAACTTTATATACAATGGGCTGAATCTACCCTTCAGCAAAGTCAGAGGAAAAACTCCCTCTCAATTCAACAACAGCAAAATCAGACCTGTGATAAGTAAACTGATGAATATTCCACGTATGTATGCATTAGTCCTTCTGTGTGATGCTAAGTAAGAACAAATGACTTTCAGACTCATCCATCATAAAGTCTGGCAGTCAGCTCCTCTTTCACATCCTCTTTTATTTGCACATTGTCTCATGGTGATTAGTCCATATACACCTATGTGTATTTCTAAAACAGAAGGTGCAAGGGAAATTCAGCTCTGAGACCGTTAAAAACTGAGAAAAGATCTTCCATGTTTCATTCTTGATCTACGGCATCACTGATCTTCTTTGAGGCCAATCCCCACCTTATCAAACTCAGAATGCAATGTGGAGAACAGCAAGAAGAGAGGAGCTGGTTTGAGGTTTGATGGGACCTCGCAGTTGTTAGTATCTAAAGGCAGATCAAACGTTTTCCAAGCTAGGAATCTGTTAATTCATATCCCCATTTTTATTTATTTATTAATTTAAATATAGGGAAATCTCACATGACTGCTCCTTGCCCTTGGTTAAAAGGGAAGTCCTAAAAGATGTGGCTGTTCCAGTGCCTCCCTTCTTTCCTTTGGCAGAAGAAAGACTTGAATAATGCATATTGCTATAATACTCATCTTACATTGCCTCTTTTTTTTTAATCCAAGACTTGGGTATGGCAAAACATATGGAGTAAGAAACCGTATTATTTGCTGTTGCAACTTTGCAGAAAAGGTCTCCTCTTTTGATGTCTGTCTACCTAGAGAGACATGACTAATAGCCATCAAATACACTCCTGTACAGCTTCCCGTATATTCATGATTTCATCTGGTGGTCCTCCTCAGAGATGATATTCCTCTGGGCACACTTCTACCTCACACCCATCTTTTCACCTTGACAAATTCTCTATTCACAGCATGATGTATGAATGAAGCAGCACATCTCACCCAGATCTGCTGTGACAGCCACTAAAATTGCTGAGCTTCCTTTCTCCCAGCCTGAGCTCCTTTACCCACGGCAGGAGGCTCGCAAATTGCAATTACTGTTTCCTTTCTGCCTTGATGGAGACTGAAGTCTATGATTTTTTATTGTTAGTCTTTAAATAACTGTAGCAATCAATGGATGTTCTGTTAGGAAATTTTTTTTTGTTTGAAGACTACCAGTAAATCATGGAAGTCTCCTGGTACAAGGAACTTTAAAGAGGGGACAATAATTCCAGTGTTGGAAATATCAGAAGGTTCGAAGCCCTGCTGGTGCTCTTAAAAAAAGAGAGTGCAAGGAGATCTTTACACTGGTTTGTAAGTCATCTGTCTTTCACTGACCTCTGTTGTCGGGCAGCTCAGTGGTTACAAAGTATCTGGACACATAACTACTAGTCATTAATGTCTTGATAAATGGCAGATGCCTCTCTGTAATATGTGTACCCATAAATGTAAGACTTTAGCATGGATAAAGAATCTTCTAAAAGTAAGAATTTGTGGTAGGTTGACCTTGGCCGGACGCCAGGTGCCCATCAAAGCTGGTCTATCATTCCCCTTCCTCAGCTGGACAGGAGAGAGAAATAGAACAAAAGGCTCATGGGCCAAGTTGAGGACAGGAGAGATTACTCAGCAATTACCATCAAGAGCAAAAAAGACTTTACTTGGGGAAATTAATTTAATTTATTACCAGAGTAGTGTAATGAGAAATAAACCTAAATCTTCTTCCCACCTTCTTCCCACCTCTCCCTTCTTCCTGGGCTCAACTTCACTCCTGATTTTCTCTACCTCCTTCCCTCCAGCAGCACAGGGAGACAGGGAATGGGAGTTGGGGTCAGTCCATCACCCGTTGTCTCTGCTGCTCCTTCCTCCTCAGGGGGAGGACTCCTCACCCTCTGCCCCTGCTCCAGCCTGGGGTCC
>NW_009594182.1:0-19349 GCF_000690535.1 Cariama cristata | reverse complement strand
TGCTCCCGCCGCCGGGGGTGGCGGGCCTGCTCCTACCACAGATTCTTGCTCCTCTCTTTGGCTGCAGTTGTGCAGGTTTTCTCCCCCTTCTTAACTCTGTTATCCCAGAGGTGCCACCACCGTCACTGATGGGCTGGGCCTTGGCCAGCGGTGAGTCCATCTTGGAGCAGGCTGGCATTGGCTCCGTCAGACATGAGGGAAGACTTCTGGCAGCTTCTCACAGAAGCCACCCCTGTAGTCCCACTGCTACCAAAATCTTGCCACGCAAACCCAATAGAGAATTTTTCAGGAAATACTAATCTTTAGAGGCCTGGACTTTGGTGATGAACAGGAACTTTTAATGTTGTTTATCTAGCAGACACATTCATTTGTTTCCCAGTGTCATTACTTGCTGTGCCATTCTCAATGTATTGCTGTACCTCAATCTATCCACAGTCCCAGATTGTTATCTGCAAGTCTCATTACAAACCAGAAGGACGATACCCCCAGGAAACTGAGACCATCTTCGCACAGGACTATATCATTCTGACTCTTAACTCTAATACAATCCTACACTCCTACTTTTAAACCTACATCTCACTTTAATGTGTAAATTATCCACTGCTTTAAAGCAGCACTGCTAGATAATGCACTCTATTATTATTTTTTAATGCAGATCTAAGAGGACATAATGCAAAGGATCTTTTCATGAACGAAGCCCAAAGGGTGGTGGTTTTTTTTCTTTGCAGCTATCTTTTTTTTTTTTCCATTTGTTACAAATTCCTTTTTGACTTATCTTGGTAGAAATAATCCAAAAAGGACAAAGGAAGTTCTGTATTGGATAAATGGAAAGAACAAAGAAGAAAACATAAAAAAGATAAATGAATACACTTACTAAACTAACCGAACAGCCATCTGAAATGGCTGATTAATAACTGTCCTCATACAGCCTATACTGCAGACACTTTCTAACAAGTACAGTAGGCGCAAGACATGTTTATTGAATATTGAAAAATATAAAATGGATATAAAACATGATTAGTAGGAAGGACAACTGTTAGAGTTGGTTTCAGATAAACTAAATTTGCAGGATTTATGAGTTCCCTTCAAGAGACTAATGGATGTTTAGACGACTAGAGAGAAGAAAAAAATTGGATTTTGGTATTTCTTTAGCAGTTCCAAGCTTATCACTTGGAGTATATAATTCTTCTTAGCCTGTTCTGCTAAATGAAGAATATGTCATCCCATTCAGTTACAAAACTCAAAGGTTAAACAACTAAACCACACAGCTTCACAAAATGCATCACACTGCCCTGGCAGATGGAATAATTAAAGAGAAACCGAGTACAGTATCAACAATAAATATATGGTAGCCAGAGAAGTGAGAGAATAAATTAAAAATACACAGCATATGCAAATGAAAGTAGAATGCTGAAGAGTTCAAATAACCTGCTCCCAGAGGATATTGGTTAGAAGAGGTAATATTTTACAGACAGCAGAGGACTAGATGGTATTCCACAATTTTAAAATGTGCTTAATATTCTGAAGACATGGGTCACAGTAGGTTGTACTGTTTGATGTTTCTATTAACTCTCATTTACAAGCAAGTAGCATCTGATCACACTCGAAGTCCAATAAGGGCTTTTTAAGATTGCCAGCAACCTTAATCCAAGGTGACTATTTCACTATCGCACCTAGAGAGGTAACCCATTTCATCTTCAAAGCCCTGAGACAGAAGAGCTCTGTATCTGCACCTCTCTCAAACATGGTCTGGATGGTTTGAACGTGAAATTAGGCCCTCTTGAGTGAGAGATTCCTGTGAATACGCATATGATCTATTCTGCTCTATGTAATTGTTGACCTCAGAAACAGTCAGATTGGAGATTACAGAGTATATTTGTTATGATGATCAGGCCAGCAATTAATAAAGGTCAGTTTGGTGGATATGTTAAAGTTACAATGAATACTGTCAATAAGGTAAATCAAAGAGAAAACTGCCTGTATCAGAAAGCTATCTCCAGAGGTGTTATGAATTCATTTTATTTCCTATTCTTCTTGACCCAGCTGACATTATTATTGAATATACATGTACTTGTTTGTCTTTTCATCCATAGCTAATGCAAAACACCACTTCACGGAAAGAATGGGATTAAGTAGGATTTTTTATTTCATTATTAGAGCAATGCCATTTACTCTAACAGTTGAAGTTGTGTCAGCACATTTATTATAATCTACATTTTCAGAGGTTTATAATTTGGAATGTGAAATTATAGCAAAGCAGAAACGTCAGGACAAAGCAACACATTTATCTGTGCTGTAAGTAGGGGCAATCTCATTGACTGATTACAATACCTACTTCCTCCAGGGATGAATCGGCTCCCCAAGCAGATTGTTCCTACATAACAAATTTAACTAGACAAATGGCTGAATGAGGGCTTTATTAGGATAAGTTCTCTAAAAGTCTAACTAGAAATAGTAACAACAAAATATTATTTTTAGGCGCCTTCAACGTGTACCGGGCCTCAGAAGACGATGAGATGGACCAAAATCAAAATGAGCTATTTTTGTAACAGTTTATAATGATTTTGGCATAGCAAGCTACATTTTTATCTTCTCTCTTTGCCTCTTCACACATTTTCCAAAGATATCATTTAAAAAAAATGCCATGATAATAAACCAGTTTAAACATAATCTGAAACCTCTCAGTATCTGTTCTCTTAACAGACAATGTCAAAAGATTATGCAAGTCCCATCACGGCTTGTTTCTCAGCCGCTCCCAACAGTTGTTAGAGCATGAGTTACCCAGTTAAAATCTAAGTCTAGGTACATTTTTTTAACTGCTTCAGAGAAGTCATGAATAGTGAGAGGCCAAAGCTGGAGAGCAAGATGACCTAGGACTTGATGAGACTTTTGGGGTCACTGAAATGGGTTTTCCCACTCATCATTGCTGGAAGAAGCAAAGGCAGCAGAACCTCAACTCAGCTCTGGGGTCTGGGCTGAAACTTACTGGGCTGTAACTTACTGGGCTGTCACCAAGGTCAGCTGCATGCACACTGAAATGGGACTTGTGGCCCGACTGTTGAGTTCTGCAGGTGTTTTGAGCAGACCAGACCTGCTGGTTTGGGATACTGTGAATAAGCAAGTGAGGATTTGATTAGGAGATGTGAGATAATCTCCTCCCTGGAAAAGCATTATCACAATACAACTCAATTTCAGATATTTTTATAGAAGACTCTGAACTTCTTAAAAGAGCATTTTCACAGCTCAACATCATTTTTTTGGTTTCATGTATAACATATTTAAATGCTTTTCACAAGTGAACAAGGCCCAGATTGCCAGCAAACTTTTGAGAATGCTATGCATTTCTTCAGGCTCTGGTTGTGTACGGCTGTGGTGGGAGTACACTGTGTTTATAGTAAGATGTTACAGGTTTGGCGAGACAGCTTCGTCAAGGAGGAGGCACTTAAAAGGTAGTCTAAATAGGATGAGGTTCTGCACCTCTAATTTGCTCTGGAAACAGCTCACCACTGCAATGGAGCTCCACACAGATGTAAAAAAAACCTTGTGGGAATGAAAAGGATGGAGAAAAGGGAAGAGGGGGTTGCAAGCAGACAGCAAAGGGAATACTGGGCAATTCCCTAATCCTGAGCTGCCCAGAAAATTAACTCGCTCATGTCAAACCACATTTGTACAAAATGCATATCCCATCTGGGTCATATCACAACAAACAGAAGTGTTGCTTCTGCAGGAAAGAGACAGGCAATAGTGTTACCCAGACATACAGACATGCCATTCTTTTCTTGCCAAGTTTGCCTCTGGTAAAATGGGGATATATTTATCAGATTCCTGCTTTGCAAAATGTTTACATCACTTGCTTTTGTAAATCTGTAACATTGCCCTTGCAACCTCAGTGGGCAAACCATGCTCCTGTCCCATTAGCGGGGTAGGATGCATTGCTTAAATTTGGCTGAAAAGAAAATGTAAGGATGAAGCTAGTGACGCAAAAGACACAGCAAAGCGCTGATAAGGAGAAGCAGTGGCTGGTATGGGAGGCATATCGAGGATGTGGGTTCCCTCCTGCTTCAACCTTCCACTGATAAAAAAGGACGATTTTAAATGGAGATTTGTGTGATTTAGATTGGTGTAGCATGTGTTACAACTATTCTGTTCAATATTAAAGAGAGAGCCTAGACTGTTATAGCAAATTTCAATTGTGATACTTAATAAGACTTAATTCCAGAACAGGCAGTAATCAAACGTCTTTGAGGTGAAAATAGCAGCACATTACCATCCTGAGCTACGAAGCCCTTATTACACTCTTGTTTGCAGCAATATCTATGAGGAGGGAACACTGTCCATGCAAATAGTGACTAGCAGTGACATGCAACCTTTTCTAACCCTGAACTTTCATGGAAATAAGGCCATCAGTTCAACATAATCTATGCCAGTTTAACCTATGGACTTTATACCAAACTTGTTTTTCATTTTCTTGGTGCATTTCTCTCTAGTATACAAGACTTCTCTGAGAGCGGTAACTCAAAAGTACCATGCAAATGACAAACTGTATAATGGAATTAAGATGTATTTTGAGAATGTGTTGCACACACTGGAGCACAATTTTATCATTTATCAAGGGGGAAGAAGGGGGCCTACATGTGTGAAAACATCTAACAATAGATTTCCCCAGAGAAGTTCATAATACAGTGGACAAAAAAAGTGGGGAAATGAAAATAAATGGTAGAGTAATTCCAAAGGAATAAAGAAGATCTTTTGTTTTAAAACATCCCATAGATAAATCTTGAAACCTGATATTCATTCTTTCACTGAAATGTGCAAGTCATCTTTAAAATACTTCCTCTGAGATATTGTAAGTTTTATGGTAGAAGAAAATCTCAGAAGATTAAATGGAATTTACAAGCACCATTTACCTTAATAGTCAGGGCCACTTGTCCAGCAATAGTTTATTAATTTTTCTTTCTCCTCATCCAACATTTTCTTTCATTATATTCTTGTCAATGATGAGGTTAGTCTGGCAAACTCTTACTCACAGGAATAACTTCTACTTATTTGAGTAGTTTCAGTGGCCTGAATAGGACTAATTTGCTTAAGGTACAGTTCAAGTCCTCAGCCCCTGGCCTGAAATTGCCTCCCCTTAGAAAGAACTGAAGTCAAGTTTCATGTCTTCACCACAAAAAAGCCTGTAAGCAATAAGGTACCCGGTCTCTTCCCTCCCGCAGAAGGCACACATTAGCCTCGTAACACGGTCAGCCTCCCTCTGGCCCAGCTGAGGGAGAAAGATGGCTTGCTAAGAAACACTCCATTTTGTGTTGTCACACTCAGCCTGCCTTAGTGTTCCTGGCACCATATCAGTAATTAGTGTAATTACAGCTGGTGAGAGAGAAGTAACCCCTGTGGTTATCTATTAGGTACCTCACAATCAGAGAGTGCACTTCATTACTCATCTCTCCGTATCATCTCTTCATTTCAAAAGGATTAAGCAAAATTAATTCTTTCAGTAGAAGAATTTCTTTATCTAGCCATCCATTAATCTCTATGTATAAAAAGCTCTTCAAGGCAACTAAAATATTAAGTTGCTACTAAGTGCATTATAACTACTGCTCTGTTGACAGGCATTTTGTTTTTCATTAAAGCTGAGACAAGAACTTTGGGAGGAGGGAGAAACCTACTGCCAAATTTTATCTGTATATGATAAGCATAGATGGAAATCTGTATGTTTAGCATGAACAATACTGTTGCATATCCAATAATTTCACATCCATATTGAGGTCCAATCCTGCTACCAAAGAACACTTCCAATAGAATTGGAGCAGAATTGGGTCAAAATATTTTAACAGTGTAACAAGTAGTTTAAAAAGTCAAAAAAAAGCAGCACCTTTTTATTTCAAGCTGGAGAGTTGATAATTTTGTCTTAATAATATTAATACTACCACTTATGCCTTCTGTCTAGAAAAGTGCAATCTGTATTACATTATGTCTCCCACACTGTCCGGTGACTCCTCAGTACAACACACCTCTCTGTCTGGCCAGGCCTGAGAATGATACATCATTTAAGCAAAAAGGAGGAGGAAGAGAGAGAGAGAAAAGAGGGTCCAGAACAAAGAAAAGTATAGACCCAGGAAAAATACAGGGAGGGACTAATAACAGTTTCTAAAAATGCCAGTGTTAAACTTGTATTCTTCAAGGTTTTGAAGAATAAAAACGAGGACCCCACCTTTTTTAGTGTGCCAAATTCTGCCAGTGTGCACAAAGTTTTTACTATTTTCCCTTTCATCAACTGCAATGGCTGATTTAATTTTGGGTTCTGCTCTTTATCAAGAGCAACATATAGTCCAAGAGCCATTTCTGTGATACATACTCATTTCCAGTACATTCCACATGAAAAACACCTACTTACTGCAACCACATTTGATTAAAACTGTCTCCTAGCCAGAGCAACAGTATTTTCTCTGGTAAACAGGTCTTCAGTTGGCATATTTACACACAAAGGCTATGGAAACTTAGCACACAGTTAAACAATGATTGATAACTCTAGAGCAACTTGCAAAGGTGACTTTAAAAAATCATAATAGAAAATATATTAAAAAGAGTTGTTGAACAAGGAACTAATAACACAGGACTGGCTCATCTATCCAACGTCCTACAGCGTATATGGAAGGACATTAATTTTATTCATTGATTATATTCTTTTATCTTTGATTCCTTTCTTAAACTGGTAGCAAAGTGAGTTCTTCAAGGAGCTGTTTGATGAGCTGTCGGTACCAACATGACATTCGCAAATCTTTCTCTGTGCACTTTTCTCCCCTTACATAGACTAATCTCGTATGTGAAGAGCAGAGTTCTTTTGTTTCTGCAGACTGGAAATGAGTTGTGTCTGGTAAACCTTAAGTTTCAATAACCTGGTCTGGTGTGGAAGCAGTTTTTTTGTTCATGAAAACCTTTACAGTAATGCACTTTTGGTGGCTCTTTCTGCCATTTGAACTATTTGCCTCTAATTCCTAACTGCTGTCTGCAAAGTTCAGTGTCATGGAGAGAGACTGCACTTCAGTGTTAGTGATGAGTGACACTGAGTCCTCAAGGCACTTTACAGAGGCAGTACAGACTGAGATGAACTCCGTTCCTTTCCGGTACGGGTATTAGGACTGCTGGGCAGCGGCGTGATGACAAAGAGAAACTCATCCAGCGCCAGCTATGGGGTAAGGCTGCACGGCAGCTCACCAGTAGCACTGGTCTGTTCCAGTCTGTGAGCTGCAATGGCACCCGCAGCCCTTCCACACCAGCTGTGTGTAATGTTGGGGCTAGTATATGCCCAGTCCCTCCCAACCATAGCCCATTTGCAGTAGCCAGTGAAGGCAATGGGTGTCCTACACCTCCAATATGCTGCATAACGCACACAGGGGGACCTCTGCCTCCTTCTTCTCACTGCCCTGGCAGGACCTCAGGAGGATGCGGGTGGTTTTCCAGTCTTCCTCGATAAGATGAGTCAACTTTATCCACCCTTCACAAATAGCTGTGGATCTGAAAAGCCAAAAGAGTCTCAGAGAAAGTTCTGAGTGAGCAAATCAAAGCAGCTGTCTGGACCTTGGATGCTGAGAACAGAGTGTCAAGTAAATAACCAGTTCAACAGATGACAATTTATCCCCAGTTCACAAATCACTTCCCTACTTTAAACTCTTTTAGCCGTAACAAGGCCCAACAACCTCTTGACTACAACTAACATGAGAACTATTTCCCTCCATAGTCTCCATTCCTTAACAAAGTCTTTGAACAGTGTTCATAGCCAATTTATGTTTATGCCCTGAAACCAAACACGGGTCTGCAAAAGGGTACTGCTCAGTTAATGTTTCTCTGGTGCAGACACATCACCTCCTATGGGTTCACAGCACTCTAATATGATGCGGGAGTTTTTCACTCAGTTTTCATAGCTTAAGCACATATAGAAGGGAAAAACTATTTTGTCTAGTAAAACCTATTTCTGTCTAGTATTAGGCTTATCGGAGTTTTCCAGCTCAAACACAGGAAGAAATGATTCTATGATTCTATGATTCTATGAAAATTCTGTAAAAGGTAGTAATAGAAAAGTGGAAAAGAGAAGGCAGAGGTGGAAGAAAAGGAGGAAGAAAATGCCAAAGGCAAACTAAACTAAACCCAAGTATCTCACTGTGCTTTTGCAGAATATGCATTTGTGCCAGCCTTGGCTTGGAGGAAGAATGGAAGGGACAGGAAAGCAGCAGAGACATGGTCTCTTCTTCCTGATACAAAGCAGATATTCCTTTAGTAGAAACACCATTTTTTCACCGACCATTAGAAGAAGTTTAGTCAAATTACAGTATTTGCTAATGTGAGGAAACTTTCAGACTCCTTAAAGAGAACTCAAGAGATCCTCAAAAGATCAGACACTGCTGGGACCTACTCATCCCTTCACAGAAGGGATAAAGAGTATTCGGCAAGAAGCAAGCTGAAGGCAAAGCCTGCCAATTTCTTTCACAACACCAGCCTCTAAAAAAGCTGTAGTATGATCAATGTCCTTGTATTTTAAATAGTTCAGCGCGAGTGGACCCTAACTAATCAGATAAGTGGAGGAATGGCAATAAAGGCTCTCTGACAGTGATCTCAGGTAGGGAGGTTTTTGAATCCCTGGGGTCAATTTGTCCTCAAGAATGAATTGTCAGGGATGAGTGTCCTGTAACCCAATAAAGTCTGGCTGCTTTATTTCAGTGCAAATGAACAATAACTTCATAAAACTGTAAAGTATTTATTTACTGGTTCAAAAGGAAGACTCAAGATGTTTAATACAGACTGGTAGGGGGAGGTCTTCCAGTGGCAGATACTGAAAAGGCAATGCAATGCAGCCATGACTTGGTTTTCAGTGGTATGTCAGGCTACGGAGAATGGGAGCTTTAGCTCCAGAAACAGTGTTTGTTAATATGGAGAAAAGTGAAATTCGTCACACGTGAGATCTTTAAAGAATGCTTTAAGCTTAGTGCTTGACTTAATGAGTGATTTTCAGGGGTGTGTATTACCAAAGCAGGAGTCCAAGAGGGGATGCAAGCCCGGCGAACTGGCCTGCTGATGGTTCACGGCGAACAAAGAGCAGAGGTCAGCCACAGAGAAGATGAGCAACTACCAGGGGCTTATGCAGGCATGAGAGAACTGACTGGGGTTTTCAGTGCCGCAAAGGCATTACACCTTTATGAAATATACTGCTGGACCATGCCTGGTACACAATGTAGTTCAGGGCTGATCAATCAGCAAAAATTCCCATAGAAAGCAAAGATAAGGCAATCTTGGGAAAGGTGAGCTTCATTTTCACTGCACTAAATTTCTGTTCAGTTTTTAAAGCCACTTCTCCTGTAGCTGCAAAATCCTACATCAAGAATCCACCCCTATCCCACAGATCTGATACAAATTTTGCAGAAAGAAATAAATCTTCAGTAAGACAGTTCACTTCTATCCTTAAATGAACATTCTGTTGATCAATCTAAAAATGTAAAAACAGATTAATCCAAGCAGTACTAAAACTAATATAAATAGAGGGGATAAAACTGAGCAAGACTAAAACTAATATAAATAGAGGGGATAAATGAATAAAATACTTAAATGATTTCTGAATCCGGATGATTTATAAGGCACTGAATACGCATGATAGAAATCAAGTACCAAGCACAGTCCTTAAAACACTGACTCATGCAAGTAATCCTCGCTCCTGCAAGCACTATTTTTCAGGCTCAGATCCAAACACAATGCCTGACACTGTTTGCTCTGATAATGACTCTAAGATAAACAGATATGAATAACTGCAAATACTTCCAAGCATTTCCTTTCACTTATAATGTAAAAAGAAAAATTAGAGGATAAAATGAAAATGTATGTTTCCACTTCCAGATTTCATACATCATTAATTCTGTAAAAATATATCCATCTTCATACTGATACTTCTCTTTGCTTGGCAAGCTTGAAGAATGCAATATGCTTGATAACCTGATTGAAAATTTGATCCTATTGTTTAACAAAATGAGGATTGTTTCATAAGGGGCTCCACCATGTCTGTGCACATTTTCCCCTAAGTAACAGTGTAAGACTTGTATTTCCCCAGACAGCTGAACATTTATGTTGATGTACTTGGCTACAGATCCAATCTTGCACTGGCTGTAATACAGGAGAATTTTCCTCAGCATTTTGAATTATGGCACTGAAATAATTTAACAGTGCCTTCTGTGCATGTTAAACAAGTTTTCTGACATAGTTAGCTCTTACTGAAAGTTTGTTTACCCTATAAATTGTGCCGCATGGTTAAACCACGTTTTGGCCTGAAATCTGCAGAGGTTATTTTTTACAGTATCACTGCAAATGGTATAGCTCTGGAAAAGCTAGCATTTCCCCACATTCTGACACCTCCCATGTAAAAATACTCTCCTTTCTTTACATTCCCTAGGAAGCCTGGGTTACTTTTGAGCTATCTACTAATTTGTGCTTGCAGAGCCCTCTTCAATGTTAGAAGAATGAAGCTGGGAGGAACCAAGAAAGGAATATTCAGTTATCGGTTTAAAAGTAGAGATACCCACAGACACTGTTTATGCCTAATTACTGAGGGCAAAGCCTGCAAGTTACTGTCATGCTTCTGATCATAGTGAGAACGTGACACACATGGACATTTCCAAGATCAGGAGAAAGATGACCTCCTTTAGCAGCTCCTTGCTTTAATGTCTCTCTCCCAAAGTCATCCTGAGACCACTCTGGTCTTCCTTTACCGCAAAGCCTTTGAGGAAGATTGTGGTTGATTCTCTGAGAGGTAGGTTAATATTATTTTCATATCAATTTCATTTACTTATGAGATGAAATGCATGTTACCTTTGAAAAACCCTTGAAATTAATAACACAGTCCTCAGTGCTAAAAACATTCCAGAAAAGAAAATTCCAGAATACCAATTTTTTGCCTCTCTTTTTGTACCAGCCTGGTACATGGTTTCTCTGTCCACGACTAGAGTATCTCAATGTTACTATAAGACAAATAAACAAGAATATTAGTACATAAAATTGATAAATGGATACTCAATCTTTTCTTCAAAGGGCAAAACCTAGAGGTGATGTTGACTAAACTTAATTTCATTGATAAAGTCTCATGACACCATGACTTTACAAAGACAAATAATAGTATAATAATATGTCAAAATTGTCAGACTGGATCAGGCCTGTGCTACATCTAGTTCTGCATCTTGTCACAAAAGACTGTTCAATGGAACAATCTGTTAGTACCGAACTATTTTTCCTAACACAACTGGAATGAGATGTTGCTTCATCATGCTCATGGAGCGCATATGTCTCCCAAATTCTTTATTCCAATCTTTTTTCAGAATCTCTTTGGATCCTGGTTCCACTGTTAGCAGCAACCTGAGTCCTAATTGTATGCTGTGTAAGAACCTATTTGTTTTTCTTGGCTTTCTGAATTTCACAGAATGTCTCCTAGCATTTGAATCACAAGAAAAGGAATGGGCATTTCATAGGATCTAAGTGGGTCTAGGTGCTTGCCTCCCATCAAATGTCACTAGGATTTCAAAACTTGATTTTCTATTAGGATAGTTACAAGGACATAATGTCCCTTTTTTCCTACACTACTACTTTTGTTCTTTCTCATCTTACTTTATACACCTGCTGTAGCAAGTCTAAGTCTTAGCAACAATTATCTTCTGAGGAACAAGTGTGTAGATTTACTTTACGTCTAACATGCAAGTTGCAAAGTCCTCCCCACTTTTGCTGAGTTTTGATGTTCAGTTGAAACAGGATGAGTCCCACAAAGAGGAAATTGCACGATACACCTTGCACTCAGTGCACGAGTTGTTAATCTACAGACTAATCCAGTTGATACATATGGTTAGGTAGTGGGGTAACTATCAGGGCACAACACTACCTTTCATCTCCTAAGGTAATGCAAAAGTTATATCTCAAATCCAATTTAAATTGGTGCTCCCTTGAGCTCAAAGGTAATTTCTCTCTAATCCTCTTCTGGTTGTCTATAGAGTAACCTTCAAAATCTCTGATATCACACTGTAAAAAAATGATCAAGTCATAATTTTTTTTAGCACAAAACATAGCTATTTTTCCTGGTGGCACTATGTTCCAGCTGTTATCAGATTCAAGAATTCTGCAATTGCCTTGAACTCTGCATTTATTTTACTTTTCCAGATTTTTGCCAATGAAAATACCTCAGCACTGCTTGAAGAGAAAATAATCTTGTCAGTTTTATTGTGCCGTATCTGAGACGATGAAGGTCATGCTAACTACAAGTCTGTTCCAATTGCTGCAGGGTTGGGCGAGGTGGGCTTTTTATTTTATTTTTGGTTTTCCCCTTGCTCCTACCACAAAGTAATAGGGATTTTCCCCTTTCATTCATCTTGCCTTTTGTTGTTTTTAATCGACCACCCATCAGTGCCGAATTGCCTTGTAACTGTCTGCTGAGCTTTCATTTGACAGAGATAGCTGCTATTGTTAACACGAGCCTTCACTTCAGCCCATTTAACTTTCCTCAGTTTGACAGCTTCACAATAGCCACCTTCCATCTAAAGAAAACTGTGATTTAGTAGAAAGGGAATGTGGGACAACAGCCTGATCTGTCACTCAGTCTCCAGTGAGTTCTCTTGGCATAAAGTTCCCCCACAAAGCCAGAGGATGAAATACTACACGAAAATAAGACGGTCATGAGACATGTTGAGTTATATATTCTGGTAAAATCTAACCAGCAATCACACTTAAAAATACAACCCCTTCCTGTCAGTAATACCTTACGCTGGGCAGCAGAATAAATATTTTGACTGATTTTAAATTTCCATTTTTTTACTTATATTCCAGAGCAATGCTTGACTTTTTTTTTTTCTCTTTATTCACCTAGTAATTGTTCTCAGATTGATTTACAAGAACTCCTACTGGAAACAATATGTCACAAATAAATTAAAGCTTTCATTGGATCAGTCATTGGTCCTACTCCGTATAAGTCTACATGAAAAGATGTTGATGAATTAAGAGCCTGGATGTCCTCCTTTACTGACAATTAAAAAAGTCAAATTACAGCTGCTTAAGCATAGCCTCAGAATACTTCCCAGCTCAGCTCCACACTCAGCTTTCCAGTCACATGCAGTTTGGAAATACATTTGTAACTGATTTCTTACTGTTGTGCATTTATGCCTAATGCTTTTCTGCAATTATGCTTAAATTTGGTTTTATCATTTGGCACAAATGACAAGCTGTAGACATCCCACTATTAGATTTGCAGGCACCATTTTTTTCCTAGGCACAGTTAAATAACTGTATTATTTTCTTGTCCAAAATCCTGGATCCCAGTTTGATGAACCCTTTCTTGTTAAAAAATGTGTCTAGAAAATTGAATTTGATTACCATAAAGCATAATTTATTTCAGTCCATCTATATTCCTCTCCTTAGAGCACTCATTAACTTCAACGGAGAGGAGTAAGAAAACAGAGTTGGTACAGCTGCACGCTGCAAAAGAAATCCCCTAAATTGACTGCCATGTTCACCTGAGTTTGAGAACCATTTCCTAGTATTCAAAATAAATAAGCTACTCTGGTGGTGGTGGCTACTTACTGAGCAACATATGAATTTCGGTTTTGCAGCAGCCATTCAAAACTTCAATAAGAGTTTACCACAGCAATGTAGAAAGGTGTGTTCAGAACTGGCGACAGAAAATTGGACAACAGATAAACTCCAGTAAAAACAGAGATAACAGTTACTAGAGAAGCATCTATCGTCCAGAGTTCACTTGTGAGAGATTACCCACGAGGCTGTAACTAGTAAGAACACCAGACCGCTCCACTGTTTCCAATTAGGGAGGACATCCTTCATTTTATAGCTCCTGTGGTCTAATTTGTAGAGAGCTCTATCCCCTAAAGCTTTCTGTAAACCAAATTAAAACTCATTCCATCAAGGAGTTTTAGCAATATACGGTCTCTGATCACAATACATACTCATGGTTACAGAGCTGCTTTAGGCAGTCAGCTGGAGGCATATTCTTTTTTTTTAGGGCTATTCTTTTTCCTTTTTATTAGGAAACAGCAAATTTCTTCTAGGAAAACACATTTTAAAGACCAGAGAATCTGGTTCTGTTTAAACAGTCATTCATAGGAAGGAACAGTACATATAGTTTCTGTCTCTCTACTGATTTTCCTGGTACTCTCTGATTTTTAATTAAAACATTTTTTTCCCTACTTTTTTAGTTAAGACACCTCAAAGCTTCAGTCAGCTCAACAAACATTGCTAGCAAATTTTTTTCTAAATGAAAAAAAAAAGTTAGCTTAGGGCTTTTTAGGAGACTTAAGACTCCATGAATGCTTTTGAAGTTTGCAGTTCCTTCTCAGTCCAGAAAACATTCACACCGTGCAGAAGGAACACAAACATCCTATGATCTACTTTACTGGTCTTTAACCAGCTCTGGACAAGGAGAGTAAATTAGGGTCTGTATGCTCCTTCAGTCCTTGGCCTCTGTGCTGCCACTATCAACACAAGTGCCAATTAGGATTACAGCTTCTGGATTTGGACACGTGTCCATTAGACTCTGATTGAGACCTTCAATTCATTTCACACAGGCCACTGAATAGCTCTGAGAGCGTAATGACTTTTGTTCACTACAAATCTGCCTTGAATTTGAACTGGTAACCTGAAGGTGAAAGGGTCCATCATCCTATTGTTAGTGCACCCTGTGCCAGCCAGAAATCCCTTCCCAGTTATAAGAAGAATTTGGTGTCACTTGGTGGCTGAACTTCTTACACACATAAACATACACAATTTCCTGAAAAAAAGTCCCTCTTCCATTTCTGTGGCATCTAATATAAATGCACAAGTAATCACCCATGCATCTGGCACAGCTGCTTGTACCAATCAATGGTGCAAACACTAAGTTAGATGCTTATTTCCTTCCACATGCAGAAGGACTGAGTTAAATTTCTTCAAGTAAGATTTCAAGAAAGTATTTATCACAGCTGGTATAATTACAGAATTACCTGTGAAAAACTACAAGGGCTGAGGGATCTAATGAATAAGTGGAAAACTACAGCATAATATCAAACAAAATGTCTACGGTCAAAATATTCCACTAGGTAAAGTCATATATTCCCTGCCTCGAGGAAGAGCACAGCACACTTTGAATGCTGACAGGTGAGAGCTTTGCCTATACTATGCGAGGATATTCTGATAAACATTCCCAACTTGTTTTGACAATTGGTGGCCAGTATGGCAAAGTGTTTCAGACTGGTTCACAATAGCATTTTGATATTAAAAACTGACCTGTAAGAAATTTGATAGGCTGGCCCCAAAATGCCAAGAGCTATTAACCTTGAGAAGCTTATGACAAGAGGATGCCCTGTGGTACACACCATTGCCTGGGTGAGTCCCCAGATGGCCAGGAGGGTGCTGCTGACCGCTCTGCCTGCTATGCCTATTTCCCTTCTCTCCACTCTGTATTCTTGTCTCTTTTATTAAACCTTTATCCACTCATTTCAAACAAAACAAATATATTCAGTGCTGTTTAAAGACTCACATACATGTCCTGTGAGTTACTTTCATCGTCAGTACTCTATTAAAGTTATTTCAAAGTAAACTGGTGAGAGAGTGAGCAAGTGACTGTGTAGCACTACGTCATGTGTCTTCTCAAACCAGTTAAATCTTAGCAAGAAGTTAAAAAAAGGAGATCTATTTAAAACCAGATTAAGCTCAAGCTGCTAGAGCATAATAAATTGCTCTATTTTAACTGACTGAACTGTGCACACTTAGAATACAAGGGCATATTTCATTTGGGTTTATGCAATTGTTCAGTCTACTTTTCCACCATTTCACCCGTCACCAGATGAGAGAACTTGTCAGGCAAAATTGTAGTTAATGATGTTTAATGGTGGCTAAGCCCAATAGACTTATTTATTTCTTTTCTTCTTTTTTGTTGCTTTACTCTCACTGAAATAATGAAAATATTACATGAACAACTTCTATATTATTTGTGGAAAAGCTTCCATTACCAATGCTAGGTAACATAAAGCTTTATCTGATTTATATAGCAATCTATATAAATCTACTTTTATGTTTTATTTGATTCCAGCCATTAGGTTGTGCTAGGAAGTAATTCTAAAATATACATCGTAGTGGCAATTCACTGTACTATATCAAATTAATCTACATAAATCTATACCTGTGTGCAGGCAAGCAGCATGGTAACATCACCAGTATGGAGGAGGAATGGATGCCAGTAATTCTACTTGTAGCCTTTCTAGGAAGTTCAAGCTTTTTCTAAACCACTGAGCAGAATACAAATGTCCCTGTTGAAAAATTCCTCTGTCTAAATTAACTGTATCATCATTAGCATAGCTCTTACATTTTAAATTTCAGAATATGAAACTGCATATTAGGAGAGGTATTTCCTCTTTATGACTGATCTAAAGTCAGAGAGCTAGAGCACGAATGGGCTGTTTGGAACAGAATATCCTTTTAAAAACCTGTATTCCTTACTGATTTAGAGTTCCTTACATATCTGAAGCCAGTGTGCTTTGTACAGCTGAATGAGGCCAGCTGGCAAAGTAGGAGCATATCAGTATTCTGACTGCTTTTCTTTTGTTTGAATATTACCTCAGTGGCCGTACACTAAACGATGTGAACTTGATGGGTTTGACTATGACCTCAGCTAAACTGAACAATATGAAGCTGGCACATCTGTAATCTCAGGCTTGCTATTTTTCAATTTATTTTTCACCTGATTTATATTAAGATGTAGTTCAAATTTTAAAATAAAAATAAAAAGGGCCCTTCTGCATTCCAAATCAATCAGCAAATGCTGGCATGCCAGAAGGCAGGCTTCATCTGCCTCTTCACACCACATTTGGTGGATCCCTGACTTATGAGAGCTTGATTTCTAAACGCTTATGCAGAAAAAAATGCTTTACACATCCGCTCCTTCTCAGATAGCCTACAGGGATTTCTGGCAATATTTTTTTTTTCCCCTACCTTCCAGGTTTTCTCCCTGTGGATGCATAAAGACACAGTGACAGCAGGAACAGGCTCAACTTGCAGTGAGCAGCATCCGTACATATTATTGCTATTGACTCCATGAGATAAGCTGGACATCTGTCTTTACTTTTAGCAAGCTCCACGAAGATAAACATGAATGTGAATGTGGGCTGCCCACAGACAGTTTACTGGTGCTCTTTTATAGCCCCATCCCATCGCTGAGCTTCTGTCACTTTTGTCTGAGCTATATTTCAGCCTCGGGTCACAAGAGTTCAAAACATCATCAATTAATCAAATGGTTTCTATGAACATAACTGCAGTTCAATATCTGTTTCCTATTCAACATAACCAAGGAAATGAAAGGAGGAGGTTAATGTGGAGATAGCTAGGATATGTGTGGAGCTTTAAGCAGCAATCCTTGATTAGCCATCATCAGACAGGGCATTTTATTGGTGGAGTTATTTTATGTGAGACAAAAGAACAAACGCAGGACATTTATGGTCTGATCTTGCTCTCAATAAAGTCAAGTTGAGTTTTTCTGTTGACTTATGCCTACTAGTTCAGGATCTATGATCTTGACAATAAAATCAACACAGCAGCAGAAAAACAAGAGAGAGAGATATAAAAGTCCTCTCTTACAATGCACTGTGTTTACATTAAGATATAGGATTCAAATCTCTAAGGTGAAATAACTGCTCCCAAGAGGAGGAAAACTGAATATGAGACATGGCAGCTAATATGCCGAAGTAATGGGGAGAAGGGTATTACATCAGCGCAACAGGTTTACCTCTGTTGTATCAGTGGTATGAGGCGGGGTTTGTAAAGCTGCTGATTCTAGCTGGTGAAAGTGGAAGGCCCAAATTCCTTGATCTCTGCTGCCCAAATGTGACCTATTGGATGGGGTGGGAAGCAGCATGCTCAGCCTGCCAGCCACCCACTTAGGAGGGCTTTTCTCTGTCTTGCCTTTTATAAAAGTGCAGGGATTCTGCTTTGCATCACCCAAGTCTGTTAAAAAGAGGCTGAAACAAGCCCTCTAAGCAGTCTGAGAATTCTTCTTTTGATGCGATAAAAATCTATAAATATATGTTTCTAACCACTGAAGACAGCAAGCTTTGGAGGGCTTAAATGGAAAAAGCTAGTTTAGATTGAGCCAATTCTGAGTATTGCCG
Source organism: Cariama cristata (assembly GCF_000690535.1). Classification (NCBI taxonomy): domain Eukaryota; kingdom Metazoa; phylum Chordata; class Aves; order Cariamiformes; family Cariamidae; genus Cariama; species Cariama cristata. Next base: position 1,185 of record NW_009594182.1, on the reverse strand, counting down.
CACATGTCAAATAGCACTTCACTTGACAAATGGTCCCAAAGAAATCTATGGGGCTATTCAGGGAGTAAGGTGGTGTTTGGTATGAGTAAGGAGATTAGAATCTGGCCCTTATTTTATTTTCAGAGAGATTTCAAACATGTGCTTGTTCTAATTTTCCCTTCCTTCTAGGATTGCTAGTATTCACTTGGCCTGGCTCTAGAGGCAGAGGGATGTGAAAAACACCACCAGTAAAAAAAATTATAAACTCTCTAATACATGACCAAAATAGGGTTTTTTTCCCCTGTAAAATATGTGGCATAAACAAATTCCATAATGATGCTATGTGTTATAAAAGTTTTATTGGCACTTGTTTGGGATTACCCACATAACTCGCTTGTGAGTTCACTACTCATGGGTAATGCACTCATCCCAAACGCATGCTAAAAACCAGCTTATATAAACATTCATGTTAGAGTTTAAAAGACATTAAACTAACATTTTTTTTACAGAAGCCTCTTATAGTATAGAAGTTCACAGAAATTATAAAAATCTTAGTCTATAATAGGCAACGTTTTCATTAGGTTTATCCCAAACATCCCATATTAAATTCCATAAGTTCTTAACCAGTGACATGTATATCCACTTGCAATTTTACATTCTTCCCCTCCCCATCTCTAACCACACCTTTGTGTCATATCATACACATGTGGCTGCACCCAGAGAGAACACCGTCCCTTGTGTTAGCTCAGTACAAAGACATAGTATAAAAGAGTCCTTGCTCTAGCAACTGTACTGTCTAAACTGAAATGGTATGCATTAAGGTTAACCCTTAAAAGAAGCACCTCATTTGCCATCATAGCAAAAAAGTGAGATTAAGAAAATGCTTTTGTGCATTGCTAAGCATATCAAGTATTAATCATAGAATCAAAGAATGGTTTGGTTGGAAGGGACCTTAAAGATCATCTCATTCCAACCCCTCTGCCATGGGCAGGGACATCTTCCACTAGACTAGACTGTTCACAGCGCCATCCAACCTGGCCTTGAACACTTCCAAGGATGGGGCATCCACAGCTTCTCTGGGCAATCTCTGCCACTGCCTCACCACTTTCACGGTGAAGAATTTCTTCCTGATATCTAATCTAAATCTTCCCTCTTCTGGTTTAAAGCCATTGCCCCTTGTCCTATCACTACATGCCCTTGTAAAAA
>NW_009594181.1:1140-5885 GCF_000690535.1 Cariama cristata | reverse complement strand
TTTCTTTTTTATTCTTCAGTGAAATAAATTTGTGGCCCTGCTTGCACTCTCGAGTTTACAGGTTCAAAAAGGTTCAAAAAAATGATTTACGGAAACTCTTACTACATCTCTCTCCCAGTCTGTAGCCTCATTCCCTTCCTTCCTGGTCTGAGAGGAAGCGTGACTCAACTCACAGCAAAAAGAGCAAGTTCATTTAAATAAATTAAAATAGATAATGACCACTCCCAAAAGCTCTTTTTAGGCAGTTTCTATTTATGTGCAAGTGTAAAAAGCAAGATTTTTAGAAAATGTTCCAAGTTAGTCAGACCTGAGCCACCAACTCATTCACCTATCAAGTTCTTAAATAAAAAAGTAACAGATAAATGCATTAAACTCTGCCCCGATCAACGTGGCAAGAAACTATTAAATGTGCAGCACCTCCAGACACAATAGTTTTTCAGCAGCACTTTTAATCCCTTACCAGTGATCAGTCATCCTTCAACCTCCCACATTATATAATTAGAAGTGCTTCCAGAAGGTGACTGGCAATTCATCAGAAGGCTACATTTTCCTTCTTACTAACTCTACTCTTTTGACTTTTTTCTACAAGATCTTGCACATAACAAGGCCAAAGCCATCTTTCCTTTAAACGTCATTCTCCTGAGCAGGTTTTTCCATGTACACTACAAACTTAAAATTAAATGTTAATATACACAAGTTAGGCCTCAAAATCTAGTTCTCAAAGGTGCACTAAGAAAAATAAAATTTGACTCCCTTAAAGAAACAGTTACCAATTTCATAATTTTCATCCTTAAGGGGAACCAACTGAAGTCTTAATCATACTTTCCCAAAGAAAGTTATCACATATTTCTTCAGCTTAATGCTCCTCCAGCGATATCCAAAGCATTTCCTGACATACAAACCTGCACATGATCATGTTTTTAGCCTCAAAAACATTTGCAGTTCCTCATTAACAGCTGCTGCCACAGACAGATACAAATCTTCACTTTCACTCAGGAGTCTCAAATTATTTTAAGGAGGATCCATAAGCCACACAAAAATAACATTGTAACAGCCCATTCATTGATGGGGAGACAAAGTCACACAACATGTCAAAAACCACACACAGCCTGCTGCTCTTAGCACAAACTAAATCAAAACCAAACAGCATCTTTCCCTGGACATCTCTGCTACTGCTTACAAGCAGTCGTTTTTAACCCTGCCTTTGTGAGACAGTGCCTGCTCGCAAGACACTCATCCCTCAGGTTTTACATTAGGCTTGCACACCGCTGAGCGTTCTGGCCCAAATCTCACATTTTGGCTTCTACAAACCCTGGAAAAGTAGGCAAGTATGTCAAAATTCCCACATTTTGCTCCACAGAAGAGGGTTAATGTCACACAACAGGGTGTCCCATTGGCTGGCCTAATGCAACAGGTATAAAATCACCATACCGCCTCTCATCATGAAGATCAAAGTTCTGACCTAGGTGGTACACAAAGAAATTTGCTCAGTGAGAGCTGTGGGAGGGGAAACAGTTTCTCCACCTCAATCACTGTCCCTCCAAAGTCCCCTATGCCTGAGATTAAGCCTCGGGTTTCTGTACGACAGGCCAACATGGTACAAGTGGGATTGATAGCTCAAATCATCCTCCCGACACCAACAATGTCACACTAAGGTTTTACAGTAACATTACCTTCACATTAACAATGTTTTTAACACCTTCTACCTGTCTGTGAAACAAGGTCTAGCAGCAGCAACGTGCTCAATTCTACAATTATTTTAAAGTGAAATATTGCTAGTCATTTGCTGCTGCTTAGCTTGCACAATCAAGTGGAGTTGTCTCTTCGCAATGGCTGTGTTTAAATCCCATAAGAACTCCAACAGCTTGCCCTGGAGGAGAACCTCCATAGGCACAAACTGCAAAACCTGCTGGGGGGAGTCCGTGTCTAGTAAAAAGCTCATTAGTTTACTCAGATGTTGCAGATATTCAACAACTGAATTTGGGAGGCCTCGGTAACCAACACACAGCAAAGCCGCACTAGTCCCAAGAGGCTCACGGGCAGTCGGACAAGCAAATGTGATGCATGTGAAACAGCAGTGCAGTATAAACACCAGGCCGGCTGTGAAGCGTGTAAAACAAGAGAGAATAGGCAAAATCAACGCATCTCCCATTGTAAGCTGATTCAACGAATGCAGAACACACTCCAAAAGCTGCTGCTGGTACTTTGGTTCTCCATCATAAAGCAAAGAGAAGCTGAAAGTCAGCAGCGTGGTTGAGTCCAGGAGCTTTATTTCCATACTGGGTTGGCTTCCAGTATCACAGAGGGATGGAAAGTCCACTGCAAGGCACCTGAATTGGTCACTGCATCTTTCATTTAGGACTTCCTGACGACACCTGTAAAGATCAGACACTTCTGCCAGTATCAGTTCCCCAGGAAGAACTTCACACAAGTGACAAGACCGCAGCATTTGTCTACTCTTCAGCCTCCCCCCCACCAATTCGTTCATAGCTTCATTAAGATTTTCCAAGACTTGGCCATCACAAAACGGAGAACATTTCACCACTGGTAGTCTTTTTCCTTCCAAAATGTACCACAAGCTACACTCAAGGTTAGAAGACGATCCTTCCAAGATGCACATTTTACCAGCGTTACTTAAACTATGTTCTTCAGCCCAGTGATTAAAATAGCCCTTTGCCACTTTATCATTCCATGTAAGGGTTTCCAGCATCTTCCTTTCATTGTACGTCCTAAAATGTTTGTTTCTTTGCCCAAACCATTTTGCATTCATGCTGCAACCAGCCTGAGATTTCTTGACAAGCCAGTTATTTCTAGCAATGGGTTTCATACGAAGTTTTTGCATGAAGAACTCTACTGCACAATCTCTTAACTTGTTCAGTTTCATCTGCTCTGCTTCTTCCATGCGCTTAAAGAGATCAATGTTCTCAGAGATCGTCTCTACCTGGCACTTATGGAAGAACAAGCAACACTCTTCATGAATTTTAAGAAAAGATTCTGGTAGCATATGCTGGGGGAAAAGTGCTTTGTTGACCATTTCTGTTCCAAAGTTCTGTATCATCTTAGAAAGCAGTAGATGAATGCTTTCTCTGCCCATATAACGAAGACAAATCACATAGGCCTCTGAGTTTCCAGCTTTGCTAGTGGCTGGCTTAAAGACATGAACCTCCTCAAAAGAGCAGTTTAGCAGAAAGAGCAGATTGGCAGAACAGTGTTCAAACAGCGTGAACATCTTCAAAACAAAGGATCCTCCAGTGCCCAGGATCATTAAAGCAGTGACTGTTTCACAGTAATGAAGCGGTGAGACAAGAGCCTCCTGTTCTCCTGGATTTCCCTGGCAATCAAAGCTGCCATCAGCAGTTACCAAGTGAACTGTGACCATGTTACTTACAAAGCTCTGAAGTCCTGTTAGATGTTTCAATGTCATCACATCACCAGTGTTATCTGGGCCAAAGTACCACCAAGGCAATGTGTTTGCTATAAGACGGTCATCCATGATCATCATAAGGGTGTCATTTGCTTCATGATATGGGTTTAGAGTATTAGCTACCCAATTCCAGTCACAAGGGACATGGTGGGATTTCAAGTAGTGATTGAGGCTGGCTATAAAAGCTCCAGGTGCTTCACAGAGGTGGACAGAATTCAGTTCTCCACCCTGAAGAGCTTCCTCAGGGAGAAGAGGAAAATTGCACAGGATCTCATGAAACTTGCACCATGCCTGGGTACACAGCTCAGCATTCACGGATTTCTTCACATGAGGAATTATTTTCCCCGCTTTATTGGTAAACGAGGTGTGCTGATGCCATTCATCCAGGTTCTTATCACTCAGTTGATTCTTCACTTCATTCATTGAGTCCTTTAGAGCCAGGAGTGAGTCGAATTCCTTGTGATCGCATGTAAAAGCATCACTGGGATCTGGTAGCTGCCATTCATTATTTACCGGCTTAGTGTAAGTAAACTTCTTCGCAAACAGCTTCTCAATTTCAGAAAGAATTTCAGGACTGAACTTTTCAAGGTTTGTAGTCTGGTCAACATAAGGCTTCTTACATTTTTTCATTCTTGGATTGATTCACAACCTGGAGAACAGCATGGAAGAAGAAACAGTGTCACTCCAATCATACATGTATATAAATAGGCAAAGCTTTTTTTAGAAACCAAAAATTTCTCATGCTTAACCTCTGTACTCCAGAATATGAGAGAAATGCTTCACAGAATCACGTACCAATGAGGAAAATAAATGAGGGCTATCCTGAATAAGGTTTTTTGGAAATCAGAAGGTTCTATATACATAGAAAGTGAAGAAGAGTTTGTTGCTGCTTTGGCTCTTCCCTGACCTCTGAATACCCTGCTCACTACATAGGTCTAAACACTCAAATACAAATCTCTCTCTGGGTCACAAAAGAGAATATACCACAAGCTATACAAATCAAAAAGTGGCCCAGAAATCTTCTCATCTGATTATGGTAGTATTTATCCATGAGCACAAAGTATAGAAAATGGGGAGCCACAAGCAAAGGCAGCTTTGAGAAGCAGCACAGCTCCTCCTATTTCCCAACAGCTAACCCTCACACCTCTTCCACCAAATCCAGTGTGATGCTGGGAGGGCCTTCTCACTGGCACCCTCAATAACAGCCCCTCAGCTGAAGACACCCTCATGGAGACATTTAACACCAGTCTGCAAGCAAAACTCCTTTCCTGTGCTCATCATCACACCTCTCTGCCAAACTACTGCAAATCATTATGCCTAG
>NW_009594181.1:0-1128 GCF_000690535.1 Cariama cristata | reverse complement strand
GAAAAACAGCAATAAATCCGAAACAAGAAGAGACTTTGTTGCATTTGTTGTCAATGCTAACTTGTGCTTGATATTAAAGAAGTAGCGCAAAGCATTGTGCTTTGAGTGGATAAAGGCACACTAACACAAGCATACTCTGCACAAAGCTAACGAGCCTGCTGCCATCTGCTCCAGTGCACAACACAAAGCACACGAGGCAGAAGTTAGGTTCACTAACCAGGAATCTGCCAGACAGCAATCCATTCAAAACTAAGATGTTCATTTAACAAAATAATTTCATCAAGATTACCAGAAAAGACAGGAAATTCCTCAGCATATCATTTTAACCATCCTCCAAACCATCTCACTCCCTCAGAAGCAAAATACGATGAACTTAAGTATTACAAAAGAGGTTAGTGTGAAAAAATATTGGATTACAATTAAAGGAGCTGAGAAACTTTGGAAGCAAACAGGACAAAGAATGGCCAGCCTAAACACCTTACTCTTCTCCTTGGATCCATGTAGGGCCTCAGGCCACAGCCCCACAACCGCAACAGTCTCCTCTTATAACCATGAGCCCTCTGACAAGCAGCACGTGGTTATATGCATACAGGTGGTGTTTCATCTCTCATTTCCCCAATTCCACTGTCTGTCAATAAGCATAGTTTCACTTTCCTTTACCCAGATGTATTTTGGCTTTAATGTCGTGCTTTCTCACAATATGTGCTGGGGAGGAGAGGAAAATCGAGGGAAACACAGGAGACCACTGTGCCCTAAACTACTTTTACTTCATTTTTAAATACCAACTATGAGCATGGCCTTTTAATTACAGCTCCCACCAGTAAATCCCTAAACAAGCTATCATCCAAAGCATGACAAGGAAACAGGCAACCACCTGCTTTTTCTTTTTTATAATAATTTCCAGTCTCCATTGGCCTGGACTAGATTCAAGCCTGCTTCAGGGCTCTGGGCTCCTCCCCACCCTGCAGCTCGTCCCATACTCCAGCGCCGGGGGAAGGCCCGCGCCCCGCACACCAGCTCCCTCTCGGATCGACCCTACCCAGCAGCCAGCCCCGGCACACGCTTGTGGGCTCACAGGGCCGCGGCGTCCCGGGGAAACCCGCTCCCCCCTTCCCGCCCGCCGCGGTA
>NW_009594180.1:412-16822 GCF_000690535.1 Cariama cristata | reverse complement strand
GCCGGCCCAGCCTTAAACGGTGACAAAGTGATAAATGAATACAGCATTACTTATCAAGGAAGTTGTAAGTGCTACATTAAGATCTGTTATCTGGAGTATGAATTTGTTATCTGTAACTGTACATATTTTCATAATGTGAAGTGTGGGGATTTATGTTGGTCAGTCTTTGAAAACTAGACTGGTACAAAATAAGATAAAAATTAATAACATAAGGATTGTACAATGTAATGGGCTATGTGGCAGCCTGGAGCAGTCTCATAATAATTTTTATAATATTGTATGACATATGTCCTTCATTAATTTATTGCTAATATGTAAACAAACTGAAACATAAAGTAAGGATTTTTAAGCACATCTTTGTATATTGTTTGTTACACAGAATAAAGTTTATGGAAAATAAAATGTAATGCTTGATGTTGTTTGATTTATTCAGCCTGAAAAATCAGGTTCCTTAGTTGTTGTGAGGCTGATCATATGGGGCTAAAACTCCTCAAACCATGATTAAAATATTATACGCATGTACATTAATTCCTTAGTATAAGACTTTTCAGATCTAAAAGAACATGTAACATGTTCCATTAAAATGTTCTCGCTCTGTTCTATAAAGTGGTATAATGCTTGCATATTTTCTGCAAGATGAGGAAGCCATGAAATGTAAAGGGATGGTGGCATAATCTACAGAAACAGTAACTCTTGTGGAGAGCTTAATCTTTGCAGTTTGCCTCAGTTATGAAGGGAAAGCTCTAAGTTCGGAGCAGTAACAAGAAAATACTTTTGGACTTCATGACCTCCAAGCATCATATGTGAATGTGATTAAATGACTTGCATCTTCAAGTGTCTACAATAACTGTAGAATCACAAAGGAAAAAAGAAACATCCACTAGCAACATCAAAGAACCCAAACCCTTTAGCTAGCTGTAAATTTCTGAACCTTCTGAAATTAGCTAGCTTTAGTAGTGTTGTAGGAAGAAATTCAATATACCAAACCAGCATGTAGAATAATGTGGGCTAGTCAAGTAGCAAATCTTGATTAAGCTTTGACATGCAGCTATACTGGCGATGGTAGCCTGAACTACCTAGCCAGAAACTAACTTCAATACTTTATATTGCAGGTGTAACAAAAACTGGAGGGCATTAATTTCTTCAAGTTTTTGTATTTTTAAAGGAATGGAATGGAATCAGCAAATGGGCTTTTGAATTAATGTTTAATACAGACAGAATACATCTGGAGACTTTATATGCCTCATCCAAAGGAATTTTGAGCACTTAAAAAGAAAATACAACCTTCCAGGGTATTCTATGTTGACTTTATTTAGAAAAGAAAATCTTGAGAAATTAAAAAGGATAACATGGTACAGAGGGATATGTAACTTATTTTTATCTTTTGTTTGTAAAAGCATTTACTAAATTAACTTGGTAACAAAAACACATTTACAAATTTGGTTATGTCTCAGGTATTTTTCAGATTAAAAATAAATGAAAAACTTGAAATTTTCCCTAGGACTAGGTGAGGTAAATCAATTTCTAGTAAGTAAAGACTAATAATTTTCCCTGCAGTTTTCTGGTAACATTTTTTTTGGAATTAGGCAAATCACTCTTCGCTTTTTTTTTTTTTTTTTTTTTTTACTTACAGTTTATAGAATTTTTCACAGGAACAGGATAAAAAGGAATTACTTAAGAGGTAGTTAAAAAAGCAAGATAATTACAATTTAGAGAAAGCAGAACTGTATTAACATATTAATGTGATTCACATAGTAGAATTACTTGCTTTGTCAGAAACTATAGTGTTACCATTAGTATTCATAAGCACACATGAGTGAGAGTGGGAACAGACAATAGCATAGATACTGGGTGCTAGACATTAATTTAGACCTCTTCTCGTGGTTGGTTTCATTGGCACTCTCTCCTGGTTTAGTAATTGTAGCATCAGAGCTGGAAAGGGGGAAAATTCTGCAGCTCTTAGAACTGGAATGATGATACACATGGCAGAAAGGACAATTCTAAGTCCCTTGTTCCTTTTCATATTCCAAAGGATGCAATATGAGAACATATGAGAACTAGTTGAAGTTTGGAGGAAAACATCTGGAAGAAAGTTCCAAGTGAAGTCCAGAAACTCATTAATTTGAGCTGATGGAATGTAATAATTAAGAATACTAACAAAACTAAAATACAAAACTGCCCTCCAACACAATTGCAGTTAAGATTTCATTTTGTTTAAACAGAAACAGTGCTCACATAGAAGTACAAGAAGATATTAGAAATCAACTGTTAGAAAACTAAATCAGTTTTGAGATTTACAAAGGATAAAGAAATTACAGAAAACAAATTAAAGAAAGCCTTTCATTCAGATTTTGGATTTAGCAGTTTATCTGGAATACCATTACATGACTTAAAGGACAAGATAATGCACAATGGTCCACACAGAACTTTGCTGGAAAATATAAAATATAAGATAAAATTTGTTTCTAAAGAGAGACTTTAATTTCTTTGTGAAAGTAAACCACAGAAATTGTTCTGAAAACATTAGCACAAACTTGACAAAAACTTAAGTGGTAGATCCAATGACTTTATCAAAAATCAGAACATATTATACTGTTTTACTGGTTTCTGTCAAATTATGACTATTTATCTATCCTTCAGTGATAAGAAAAAACTAAAGAAGCATTATCAAGCTAAAAAAATTGACATTCCTGAACGAAATATTAGAAACTTTTACTACTGTACTGTACTGGTACTTTTTTTGAACCTAATGAGTCCCATAACTCAGAAATAACATGACAAAATTTTCTTGTGTTTTTGATTTTAATAGCCATTTTATTTTTAATGCATTAATAAAAGAGGAGAGGGCACACATGAATCCCAAAACATACATAACAAGCAGGCAGAAAAAAATGCAAAGAGAATTATGTATTTAAAAATGTCATGAAAAGGAGGTGGATAGTAGGCTGTGATTTTTGAAAGCTTAAAGTTAGCAATTTTCAGGACAACTCAGATTTACCTGCAGGCATTCCCGCAAAGCAGCAAGCACTGTATTTCAGCCAGGGGGTTTGCTTATTGTTCCCTCCATGAAGAGGTGCACATCATGAAAATACAGAACACAGGATTTGCAAAGTTGTTGTGATTACTAAAAAAAAAAAAAAGAAAAAAAAGTTAAAAAGCTATTACTTTCCCTCAGTTTTAGGATCACTTGAGTACTGCTCAGTCTGCATAGTCTCCTGGAGGCTCCTCATGACTAGGCTGGCTTTGCTTACCTTTCTTCTCTAAATTGATTAGGAAGTGAGCTTTCCTTCTATAAAATTCCAGTTCACTCTCATCTTTGGTAGATGATTTCCTTCAGTGACTTCAAATGCTTGTTAGGCAGGACATGGCTTAACTAAAAACTCCCTTACAACACCTGCTTCCTCCAGTACTCTAAGCTCACTCTTTGATCTGTTTTTGTCAAGCTGCAACCTGTAGACCCTTTGGGGTCCATGTACTGTTCCTCTAGTGGATCTCAGAAAGTTTGTTTCCTGTACAGCACTGTGAATTTTTTTAAAGGTTCACAAGCTGAAAATTGTTTAAAATTCCTAGAGAACTCTGATTCAAATAAGATAATGGTTCTTGACTCTTGATTATGCTCTCCTGTGCCATCTGCTAGCAATGCTAAGAGCTGCTGTTAAAACTCAGAGATGGAAGAAAAAAGGTAATAATGCAAGCTTTAGTTCAGTCTAGATTTTCATTAAAGTCCTTTGCTGTGTTCACAGATCTGAAATGACATTGACATACCTTATTCTGAAAATCAATTTCCTAACCAGTGATGTAATACAACTTCGTAGTAAAGTAAGGCACTTTTTTCAGTGGAAGCTGAGATTTGCTTTGTTTATTTCCTCAGAGCAAAAGAAAAAGTACAACTGCTAAAATCATGTTAAAGCTTATTGAATTTGCAGCACAAAACATCTATTTCAGCTGTTTGTCAGAAGCAGTGGTTTATCATTCCCTAAATAGTTTCATGTAGTCCTTTGATTGTACTATTTGGTGGAATTAAGTTCTGTCATTCTAATGGTAAACAGATCTTTCCATAAAAAAGCAAAAGTATTGTATTTCATATTTTAGTGCAGTTCAGTATCTACTACATTCCAGCAGTACTGGCGTCCTCTCAAGTTTAAATGCTGTCACATTAAAGGCTATTACTTTCAGATAACATTTTAGTTCTCCATTCCAAAGTCATTGCCACAATTAAAGACCTTTCTTGATTTTCATTTCTTACATGAGATCACATTTAGAAATCTGCATTCTCACTTGAAACTTTAGAGTCTTCACAGTTTTACATGTCAATATTTCTATCTGATTTGTAAGGGTTTTAACACTGACGCCAGATTAACACAATTCTTTGGTTCCTACTTGCTTTAATTATCTTTTTTTCTCCTTGAGAAAACTTTGTTTACCTCATCTGTCTCTAAAAGGATTATATAGAAGGTAGTACTGAACTGTCTTTCTGGTTTTGCCTGTTGAATAGCCCATATAAGACAACAATTCACCTTGTGTTTTTTCCCTTCCTTTTGACCATGTCTTGCTACCATTCTGAGACTGCCTTTCACTGTTGAATTTTTATTAAAGAAAACAAATTCTTTCACCTTCCCATGAGGTTCTGAACTTATGTGGGTTTGTTTTCTTTCTTCCATGTAACCCTTCGTACAGATGCTGCCTTCTGTGTAGATGTAAGGAAAAAAATGGCAATAATCCATTGGTAAAAACAGCACTAGAAATTAACTATATATATAATTTTCAAATCCGTTTGGTTAAGAATCCATGCAGAGACGGTCTTGAGTCTCAGCAGCACAAAAATTTGGAAAAAAACCCCACCAACCTCCTGCTGCTTTGTGTCACGTGACCCATTATGTGTGTACTTGTTTTAAGTCTCATTCACAAATTATCAACATAAAAAACTATAGTTCTTTTAGTCTGAGATACAGCTACTCTTGCTTCAAACTCTGGAAATTCCTGATGTAATGTGTTAACCATGACAGTGGCTGTTACACTAGCTTCTTTATTTTAGATTTTGCTTTTGTTTTCCAGTAAATTACTTGTAACACCATGAAAACAAAGTTATGGGAGAAATGCATGAACTTAGTTGTATGTTGAACATCATATTTCATTAATTCATTATGCTACATGAAGTATTGAAAGCCAAATAGTATTGCTCTCCTATTTTTATATCTATCTTACAAGCTAACTTTAGCTGTTTTATTAAAAATCACGACTTCATTTCTTAGGTTTGTGAAAGTCAAATAACTGTGCAGAAAAATAACATTATACAGCAATGAACTTCTTGCATCTACACAAATCTTTGGCTGGAATGCAAAAATCTACATTTGTCACATGTAAAACACTTCTAATGACTGTCATTCTGACACTGTAACGGACAGCTTCTATTCAGAAGCCTCAAACTGACTGACCAAATCAAGTGTCTGAAAAAATGTTATTCACAGGAAATCATTCCATTACTGCGCATAACAATTCTGTTCTCATAATCAGTCACTGTGAGGCCAAGCTTAATCCATAGGTAGAGGTAATGGACAGCAGTAAAGCATAATTATATAGAAGAAATGAAAAGACAACAATGTATTGAAAGAGAAGGGAAGTTTTTAGCTGAACATATTTGTTTGAAAAACCCTTTCTAAAGCAACAAGTAGTAGAACTACTACAGTAACCAGTGGATTAATGTCACAAATAGATATATGCTCTAAGCTACTTTTAATCATGTGCATCTAATAAATAGACATATAAAGGACATCTTATAGCTGAGAGAACGTATATATTTTGATAGTGCACCTCTCATGTCAGCTGTATGTATGTAAGCAAGCTTTCAGCGTTTGTTCAATACTGCTGATGATTAAAGAATTTCTATTTTAGAAATTTTATAAAGTATTTGCTTCAGATGTCTGCTAATGGAAATTGCAAATGATTTTATGAAGACTTGAAAGAGAACAGATATTTATTTATAATAATTCTTGACATTTTTTCCTGCCCAATTTCTCCTGCTTGTTTCTGAGTCTGCAATTATATTTCTGAACTGCTTTTGTAAATTAATGTTCTGTATGCAAATCAAAATCTGGTGGATTTGCCTTCCATTATGTTGAGAGTAATGTTTTACCCCAGCTATGGAGTAACTTACTTTATTGAGTTTAGTAGTGTGCTTCTTGTTATATATCAGATGTGGAAAGCAACATTTATGGTACAGAATAAAAGCATGTTTAAGACTAGGTATATATTTTTTTTCTCCTATATATACTAAATTCTTTTACATCATTTGCTAAATCCACTCTCAAAACTACATATAAAAAGTAACCAAATCTAAGTTAACTGTTTTCTCTGATAAGTGGAAACACTTAAAGACATCTTCAGATTGCATATTTCTTACCTAACAGAGCAATTTCTCTACAAAACAAGTTCAGTAAGGTCAGTTCAGTAATGCATTTCTGAAATTCTTTTCATTCACTGTTCACAAAAGAGAACAAGCATTGTCATTGCCATGCTCAGGAATGATCAACAATTTTCCATCAGAACTGTCTTTTTAAGATAAGGACAAGATTTTTTTAAATCTTTTGTAAAAAATGAACTGTTCATGTGAGAAACATTAATGTCACACAAAAAATTTAAAACCCAATTATTCCAAAAGACCTTATTGTTTTGGATTTGGAAGTCAGTTTCTCATTGAGTTCTTTCAGACTTAATTTCATCAAAAAATATTTATCTTGAATGCTCAAGAAAGCTTGTCCAAATCAATTGAGTATGGAAATAAGGACATACCAGACATGTGAAAGTAAGATACGAATAAATGGTCAATTTGTCCCATCTTACTGCAAGGCAAGAAGATTACCTTAAATTGAATTTTCTATGGAGAAAGGATGTGAGAACAGGCAACTGTTATGAAGTAGGTAATTCACTGTAGCTTTTTTTTTCCATTCCTGTAGTCCTGTGTAAAGTTAAAATGCATTAATCCCGATATAGAAACATATTGAGAATTAAAGTGGCCTTACTTTAATTTAGCTTAATTCACTTTGAAGTCTGAAGTGGACTACACTGAATTAAAACCATTGAAAATCTGAATAAAAGAATCAATACAGACCTTTAATTAATTTTAATTAATCCACTTTAAAAATTATTTCAGATTACCTTTCTTAAGGGTTTCTGCATTGATGAATTCAATAGGCCTTGAGTCTTTAGATGGGAGCTTATCATTAATTACGAAATCATCAACTCCTTCCTCCACAACTGAAAGTGCTAATGGCATAAGATGTAGCTATTCTGAGACCGAGACAAAGCACACAGAACATAAGCACAGAATTTCTTAGACCCTGGCACTTCTTTTTCCCTGGAAGCCTTGATAACCATTGAAAAGACAGTAAATTTCTTTGACAGTTAAAAACTAATCTATTATTAGTTGGAATTATGCAAGCAGTCCAAATTGTTTACTCTGTCATCTAAAATTGGCTGTGTTCCCCATGAGCAAAAGGCAATATATGTAACAACATGGTAATTTTTATAATTAATATCTTCCAGAAGATTAGCTTATTTCTTAGCTTGTGGTGAGGATGTATAGTAAATTAATTAAAGGTAGCGTCAATATTTAGACCTGGGACATAAAGGGGCTTTTTAAAACCTCATGCCATTGGTCTCAGCCCATCGATCCAGCCTGTCCAGATCCCTCTGCAGAGCCATCCTACTCTACAGCAGATCAACACCCCCACCCAACTTGGTGTCATCTGCAAATTTACTGAGGGTGCACTCAATGATTTCTAGGGGAAGATACCTTTTTTTGTGTGTTAAAAAACAGTAACAATTTCTAGAATCAAAGGGACTGGAATCCCAATGGCAAGAGAAATATGATGATAAGTTATTTCTGGAAAAGAATAGTGTTTTCGAAAACATCAACAGACGTATAACCAGGGCTATATTCTATAGATTAATGTGACGTGGTTGGAACAGAAAACTCAGCTCTAAAGCAGTTTAAATCAGAAGTAGTCAAAGGATCAGGACAAACTGTTAGCAAGAAGAGTTGTGTCTCGTATTCCCTAACTGCTGCAGATAGGAGGAACGTATCAGTAGATGTAGAAGATGTCAACAGATTAAGAAATATCTATTTGTAGGTGTTACAGAAATGAAAGAGACTGGAAAAATCACTGAGAGCTGTTGCAAACAAAATAAACATGTTAACTCTCTCGTTGCTCAGTGGTCAACAGGAGAAGCAAGAGTGCAACAGTAAAGAAGAATTTGAAATTGAAAAGTACGATTACCTGCTAAAAGGGAGAGTGGAGAGAGTTGTATGTAATAGACTACTCGTATATCACCTATACTTGACTGAATATGATCCACAAGGAAAAAATCTTTCTTACTTTCTTTTCTCCTTTGGATTTGTTTTTTGGTACACTTGTCTAAAAGGACAGATAAAATGCTTTCAATGTCTGCTAGGCTGGGGTGTATAACTTTCTGCTAAGTGGAAGGCTGTGAATACTTCTTTAGGGAATGGAACAAAGCAAAGGGGAAAAACATAGTGTTATGGAGTATTCCTACACTTTTTGTGTTTGTTAAGTTCTGTTTTGTAACAGATCTCCAGATCCCTTTAAAGGTTGAGCCTGAAGAAACACATTATTTTTCTGAACTGCAGTGTGTGTGCTCTACTCCATCTAGTTCAAAGGCTGATGATACTCTGGCTCTTACTGTACCTGCATAATTAAGGGTTGTTCCCAATCTTTTTTGAAGCTAAGTCTCTCTTGAGAAGATTGGCAAGTTTCACTCATAAACTGGTAATATAATTTTTATTGTAATTTGTAGCACACAGAGAAGTCAGTACTCTGTAACTTAGTAAAAACCCACAAGTTTGGTTTTTTTTGTTGTTGTTGTTGTTTTTGATACACAGACCTAGTGATAGGTTGGAAGAATTTGGGCACTTTTCTATTTATTTTGTAGCTGCAAGTTTCATGCTGCCACTCAGATAAATTATTGAAATAATGAATTTTAGTGAAGAATCATTTTTATTTTACATCAGCAGAAGATGATAGTAGCCAGATAAGAAAAATGTACAATATTCATTTTTACTTTTAAAATGAAGAAATTTAGATAAAGGGCACAGTGACCCTTGCAAGGCCTTCATACAGCCATTGCTATAAGCCTGACACTCTCCAGAGATCTCAAGGCACAACACAACCATCTGAGTTTACCTTTAACTGAGGTGTGCACATCTGTGGCAGAAGTTCACTACTATGATTCTTTTCAGTTGTGCTGCTGTCTCCCCACTTGTGAATCCTTGGTCTAGAAACTTTGTACAGATAATGTCATCCAGCCTTCACATTATCTGACTCAGTATAGAGTTTAGTGCCCAACTGAACAAAAAGTACCTTTTCAACAAAGGAAGAAACAACAAATTTTACAAGACAAATTGTGCATGTTTCCGTTGTTCACATAGTGGCATCACTTCTGAATCCTCCAGGTCAAAGCACTCATTTCCCTTTTTGATAGGAACCACACCACCGATTTGAAAAGCATTTAATTATATTGTTAATGAACTGAATTTGCCCTTCAGCCTTTGATTTCAAGTTCGAATGTATCATTCCAGTGTATGCTCTATCCAGCTTTTGTTCTCACATCTTGGTTTGCTAGCAGAGATTTCACCACTGAATGTTGGAACTGCATAGCTAGTACAGGATTTACTCACGTAAATTACTTGGACAAGGTATTATGTAAATCACATAGACTAGTAGTGTCTATGTATCAGAAATCATCTTCAAAACATAATTTGCAAGGTAGTTAAAGGCTTTCGTAGCAGCATGTGTTATTCAACATCTATTTTTTGTCAGGGACCCCTGTGTAAAATCCGTTTGGGTTTCATTTTAAAATTTGAAGTAAGTTCTTTCCACGTATGTCTCTCCATCACAATACAGTATATGGATACTGGCTTATTTAGTTCTGATAGTGGTGGTGTATGAGTAATGATAAAATCTGGTTTATTACATCTAGCAGCATTTTCTCCATCCTGCAAAATGGTGACAAAGACCCAGCTCATTCATGAGTGGTAGAAGTATGAAGTCCAGCTCTGTATGGATTTGTAAATTCCCATCTCTTAATTTTCGCATTGCTACAGCACTGTCAGCCATCACATGTCCCTAACACCCATCATCACTGCAGTGTCCTCAGCTCTCCTCTACATCCTCTGATGTCTGCCAGGGGAGTGACCACGTGTGTTACAGTCAGGTATATATGCGTATGCTGATTACTCAGATCCTATGCAACTTCTGGTTATGTAGCTGGTTTCTTCCTCTCATCATGGGCAAAAAGCTTAGTTATGGCTTCCTTTCAACCAGAAAGGGAATAAACTTTGTTCTTTTTCTTCTATCCATTTTTCAGTTCTCCTGGTACCTGTAGGAGCTTGACAGCTTTGAGTGTTCAGTAAAAACTGATTGTAGTCAACCAGTAGCTTCAAAAATAGCAAGGCAGGTGCTAGCCAGAACCTGATTTCCTTAGAAAATGAAGGTGAAATTCAAATAAAATGCAAGTTTTTAAGACAATAAGATAAACTGACTATTCTCATGAAAAAAGTGTAGAACTTAACAATATGGATTATTTGCTCTCTGCATGTATCAAAACAGCTCTTACCAAGTAGTCACAAGCAAGGGGAAGGATCAGGGAGATGCAATCAGGTCTCTCACTTCGTATTTGTGTGTTGTGAGCAGCCCAAAAGCAGTCTGTGTAGGCAAGTCCATTGCACTGAGATGCCTAAAGATGTATTAGTGGTATAAGACACTTCGGAGCATTTACAGACATGCAGAGTCCTCCATGCTGCAGAGTGACCTCTGTCTACACTTGAAATTAATTTTCAATCTTGAAAGTAGCCTTGCAATGTTTGTTCATTTTTCATTTACCTTTTTCTGCAAGCAGAAGCCCATTCAAAGATTGCCAAGACTGATTTTTCTGCAGCAGTGAAGATCTTGGAAACAACTATTTAGCACCTCACTTATCCTTTCCATTGAAGACTGTAGCCTTACTACAAGCAAGAGAATAGTCTAACTGAGACTTTAGGGCACAAGTGGGACCTGGTTAGTTCCAACAAACCTGTTCTGAATATTCAAACGTAGTTATTTTGGATTTTAATCAACTTCTATGAGTCAATAATTATGATGTCAGTCTCTATTCTATCTTGCAAGAGAAGCTTTTTATCTGAATGTTTTATTTCAAATTTATGTTTTAAATACCACAGCAGGAAAACTTACATGTCTTGAGTAGTATTGTACAGTATTGTTTTATTAGCATCAAACCTGGCTCTGTTCAAAGTGGCAGTTTAGATCAGATGGTCCCTAGAGGTCCTTTACAACCTGAATTATTCTGTGATGCTATCCATATTCAGGAAAGCCAAGTAGAATAATAAGAGAGGAAATTTTACTTTATACAGAGGTTGAGGTTTGAGATCTAGATTGCAGAGAAAAATAGACCTGCTGAAATTCTGTAAGTAGCAGTTAAAAGCATTTTGCAACGGTTGTTTTATTGGTGGAAAACAATAAACTTGGTGTATATGTGGGCTGGTCTAAGGTCAAAAGGAATTAAGGAAAACTGACAGGTCTTTAAGGAACTGAAAGCTAATTATTCTAATACAAGTGAAGGGCAGGTGCAGAAGACCAACACTGGTAAATCGCAACCTTGACTAAGATAGATAAATGATGCATAAACAATTTCTAGCACAAAATAAAAAACCCAAAAAAAAAAAAAAAAAAAAAAAATTTATTATAAAAAAAAAAAAAAAAAAAAAAAAAAAAAAAAAAAGAGAGAAATGTTGGGCTATAAAATACGAAGTAACTTGCAAGAAGATATCAAGGAAAGCAAGACATATTGCAATGTACATGTATTATTGAACATTGCCAGCAAAAACATTTTCAAGGAAAGTATAGATCCCTAACTCAGTGGAAGGAAAAACTAGAAACAGAAGACACCTAGAATGCCAAATCATTTTCTTTTCATCACTGATATCCAAAAAGATCACCTCTATTTAGCAACTAGCATAACTAATACTGGTAAAAAAGAGAGAAACTCTCAGTGTAAACTAGAAGGAAAAACATGATATAAAACTGAAAAAGTATTTAATCAGTCACATGTCTTCAGATTACCTAACAACAGTAGTTATTTCCAGAAACTCAAGGAAATTAAACACTGACAGTTAAAAATGTGTAAATGAAGGGGGTGGAACAGAAAGAAAACTCAAGGAATTACAGGCTACTCTGTTAAATTAAAATTACTTGAAACATGGTAAAGCAGTGATACTATTTGTAAGGACCTGCAAAGTAGTAAGTAAGTAACTGCCAACATGGATTTGCCAGGAACATCTTGTTACCAGTTAAAAAGCTTTGTGGAGAGGGAAAAAGCAGCAGGTATCATAGCTCTTGATGTGAAATAGTACTTCTGAAGGTGTCTCAGATGACATTCTTAAGGAAAAGACATTTTCTATTCATTGACATTATGGCACAGACGCAAGACTTTCAGGAAAAAAATATTTCCAGAGAGTTAATAGGAATCACTGTCAAAAGAGAAGGTTATGTCAAATTAATTTTCAAAGAAAACCGTCATTCTGGACATGTACCTTTATTAGTATTAATGATGGGGTGAAATATAAATGAAATATAAAGTATACTTACTAAATTTGAAGTTGAAACAAACCTGGAGGAAGCTGCAAGTATGAAGGAGAACAAGATTAAAATTCAAAGTGACCAGGGTAATTTGGGAAATGGCCTAAAATACAGGATTGATTTTGAGAGAGACAAGTGTAAAGTACTCCACGTAGGAATAATTATCTGCACTGATGTAGAAATGGGAACAATGGATTAAGGAACAATTATTTACAAAAACATTAGGAAGTTAAAATGTGACAGGGAGAAGAATGAATGTCAGCAATGTTGTAAGAGGTATAAACACTGTATTAGGATAAAACTAAACAGAAAGACACTCTGCAAGAAATTTGAAATCATGCCCCTATGAAAAAGAGCCTGTATGTACAACCTTTCCACTGATACTTTCTCCCTTTAGAAGGACCTACAAAGTTTCCCCTTTCCAGCTCTCCTCTCTTATCCTCACTTGACTCTGCATCTGGGCTATACATACTGAAGAGTGGTGGTTACTGCTGAGTACACCGTCTTTTGGTCTGCTCAGGGTTAGTAAGGCTTTCCTGGAAACACTGTAGCAAATATTGGGCACAGCCCTTTGAGAACGTAGATATTTGGACATTCCTTGCAAAACATTCAATGAACTCAGTGAAAAGAATCAGGGCTTGAGACATCATGAGGTAAGATTAAATAGGTTTCAAGACTAAAAAGACTACAAAGGGGCTGCAACATTCTTCAAACATGTAAAAGCCTGTTGCAAAAGAGAAGGAAATAGTCTGTTCTCCACATCTGCGGTAGCTAGAAACAGGAAATAATGGATTTCTGTTGCAACAAGGTAGAATCAAGTAAGGGATTAAAAAAAGAAATATTAGTGAAACACTGGAAATGCCTGGGGAAGGTGCAGTGGCATCTTCATCACTAGTCATCTTAAGAACAGGCTAGAAAAGCATCTACAACTACTATCAAACATGGTGGATGTTGCCTCATTAGCTATGGAGGAAGGAGTAATGCTGCCTCATCAGGGTGGGAGGAGTGAGTAATACACTCCAGTCAAGATTTTTCATGGCATTTGCTGGACCTTGATGATGCTTGTTTTGAAGCATAATCCAACAGTTTGGGTTATTGTGTTTTTAAAAGGAATTTTTGTTGTCATCAAGAGTAGTTATCAGTTTTCTTAATTTTGCTACTTCTTTTTACATTTTTGGCACTTGGGACACATTCTCAACTGTTCTGGTCTTTTATATCAGTTGAAAAGATTGGTGTAACGAAAGCATTTTCCTCCAGCAGAGCCTTGCATGAGAGCCATGAGGTTACTTCTAGGGTCTCTTTTGAAATCTATAGAGGAATCCAACAGAGAGACACATAATAATAAATTTAACCAAAACATTGAGAGACCTTGTGTTTCAGAAGCAGAGATCTTCTGCATCTCTGTTACTGAGTTTTTCCATCTCTGTTTAGATATTTTAGATAATATATTGTCAGCATTATTTATGAAATCCTACACTCATTGAAACAATTGAGTTTTATTTTTTTATTTACAAAGTGTCAATGTTTGGAATGAGTTTGCTATGGCTGAAGTTTTTCAAAATATATTACTGCTATTTTCTTGTGTTTGGATGCCATTCTTTGTTTCTCTTCTAACGCAATTTCTTAAAATAGCTTAAACATTACTGTTCTTACCGACAAGAAGGGGCTGGTGAGGAATGTGAAGCTCAAGGGCAGTCTTGGCTGCAGTGACCATGAAATAGTGGAGTTCAAGATCCTTAGGGCAGTGAAGAGGGCACACAGCAAGCTCAGTACTCTGGACTTCAGGGGAGCAGACTTTGGCCTCTTCAGGGAGCTGCTTGGTAGAGTATCATGGGATAAAGCCCTGGAGGGAAGAGAGGCAAAAGGAAGCTGGTTAATATTCAAGGTTCACCTCCTCTAAGCTCAGGAGCAATGCATCCCAACCAAGAGGAATTCAGACAAAAATGAATGCCGGGAGACGTGCATGGATGAACAAGGAGCTCCTGTGCAGACTCAATCACAAAAAGGAAGCCTACAGAGGGTGGAAGCAAGGACAGCTAGCCTGGGAGGAATACAGATAAGTTGTCCAAGCAGCCAGGGATCAGGTTAGAAAAGCTAAAGCCCTGATCAAATTAAATCTGGTCAGGGATGTCAAGGGCAAAAAGAAAAGCTTCTATAGGTATATTGGTGACAAAAGGAAGACTAGGGAAAATTTGACCCTCTCCAGAAGGAAACGGGACACCTGGTGTCACCGTTCAAGGCTTGCCCAGCACTTAAAGTGAATGGCAGATGCTTGCTATTAACCTTTTCCTTTCCCAGAAAGGGAAGGAAAGGAGAAAGGGGAGAGAGACTTACAGGTTGTAAAATTAAACAACTTTAATAAAACAATAGCAATGAAAAAGAGTATAATAATACTAATACTAATACAACTAATGACAGAAATAAAAATATACAAAACCAATATTGAGCTTCCCAATGATGATCACATAATTGCAAGCCATGGTGGCTCCCACCGCTGCCGCGGCAGGTTGGGTACCTGGATGTCCTGGACTGGACTCAGAAGCAGACAGGAAACAGATTCAGGAATATATGGTTTGGGATTGGAGGCAGGAGGACAAGCAGAGTCTCACAGGTATATGATCCATGAAAGAAGAGAGAACTGACCCCTGTGATCCCTTAACTTTATACTGAGTATGACATGTATGGGACGGAATACCTCATTGGTCAGTATTTGGTCACCTGTCCCGTCCATACTTTCCCACAGGTACAATCCTTTGACACCTTTTCATATGTGGAACATAGGAAAGCCAGCAGTGACCTTGGTTCCCACAGGAAAAAGTATAAACGTGGGCCTTTCTGCATACCAATACTGCTGTTACCTTAGTAAAAACTCTAAACATCGAGTGTTATAAATTCTGAAAGCAGACACTATCTGAAAAACCTGTAGTTACACTTTCAGAAAGTGTAGTTACTCAGAAGAAACTTAACTGAATGGAGAAATGGTCCCGTTTTAGCCAAACCAGGAAACCTGGTTACCTGGGACATGGAGAAGACTGAGACAGTCAGCAACTTTTTTGCCTCAGTTCTCACTGACAACTGCTCCAACCACACAGTCCAGATCACAGGAGGCAAAGGCAGAACTGGGAGATGAAGAACCACCCACTGCAAACCAGGTTCGATACCATCTAAGGAACATGGAAGTGCCCAAGTCCATGGGACCTCATGAGATGCATCTATGAAGTGGCTAAACCATTACTCATCTTATTTGAGAACTCGTGGCAGTCCAGGAAAGTTCCCACTGACTGGAAAAGGAGAAACATAACCCCCATTTTTAAAAGGAGAAAAAAGGAAGACTCAGAGAACTACAGGTCAGTCAGTCTCATCTCTGTGCCTGGCAAGATTATAGAGCAGATCCTCCTGGAAACTATGCTCAGGCAAGTGGAAAATAAGAAGATGACTGATGACAGCCAATATGACTTCACTAAAGGCAAATTATGCCTGACGAATTTGGTGGTCTGCTATGACCACGTTATAGCATTGGTGGATAAGGGAAGACCAATTGACGTCATCTACCTGGACTTGTAGAAAGCATTTGACACCGTCCTGCATGATATCCTTCTCTCTAAATTGGAGAGGCACAAATTTGATGGGTAAGGAATTGGCTCAATGGTTGCACTCAAAGACCTGTGGAAGTGTTAAAGTCAACAGCTCGATGTCCCCCTCTACTCTGCTCTCATGAAACCCCCCCTACACTACTGCATTCAGCTCTGGGCACCCCACC
>NW_009594180.1:0-327 GCF_000690535.1 Cariama cristata | reverse complement strand
ATGAAGACAGGCTGAGAGAGTTGGGGTTGTTGAGCCTGGAGAAGAGAAGGCTCTGGGGAGACCTTATAGCAGCCTTCCACTACCTAAAGAGGGCCTACAAGAAAACTGGGGAGGCACTTTTTACAAGGGCATGTAGTACTAGGACAAGGGGCAATGGCTTTAAATGGGAGGAGGGAAGATTTAGATTAGATATTAGGAAGAAATTCTTCATGGTGAGGGTAATGAGGCACTGGAAGAGGTTCGCCAGAGAAGTTGTGGATGCCCCATCCCTGGAAGTGTCCAAGGCCAATTTGGATGAGGCTTTGGGTAACCTGATCTAGTGGAAGG
>NW_009594179.1:7683-47713 GCF_000690535.1 Cariama cristata | reverse complement strand
CTGCCTCCAATCTTGATGTCACCAATGACTCGCTTACATCAGTGATGATCAAGTCCAGTATGGCCTCTCCTCGAGTAGGGCTGTCTATTACCTGGTTCACAAATTTATCTTCCATGCCTTCCAGGAGCCTCTTGGACTGTCTACAGCACACCATGCCACTTTTCCAGCAGATGTCGGGGTGGTTGAAGTCCCCTAGCAGGACAAGAACCTGCGAGTGCAATGCCTCCTGTAGCTGGAGTAAGAAGGCTTCGTCAACAGTCTCCCCCTGGCCAGGTGGCCTGTAATAGACACCAGCTACGATGTTTCCTTTGCTGCCTCTGTCTCTGATTCTTACCCATAGGCTTTCGACATGCTCATGGCTGTTCTTCAGAGACAGCTCTTCACCCTCTATCCATTTCTTAATGTAGAGGGCAACCCCTCCACCTTTCCTTCCCTGTCTGTCCCTTCTGAACAGCCTGTAGCCATCAACAGCTGCGCTCCAGTCATGGGATTCATCCCACCATGTTTCAGTGATGGTCACCAGGTCATAGCCTTCCAGCGGCATGGTGGCTTCCAACTCCTCCTGTTTGTTGCCCATGCTGCGTGCATTGGTGTAAAGTGGTTGAAAATGCGTGTATTTTCCTTCAGCTTGTTTTCATACAGTGTGTTATAGAAAGAGGTTGTACACATCATAAGGGAATCTGCATGGAGGTGGATTAGTTCTGCAGACTTCTTTGCCCTTCTCTTATATAGCTGAGATTTACATCGTTTGTGTTGTACGAGGATTTTCAGCTGACAAAAGACTATTTCCTTTCAAAAAATTAATTAGTTAAAAGCTTCTATATCAGTAGAATACTACAGGTAACTTTATTTGTTATGATCTGAGCTTCTGGGGCCCTATCCTGCAAGGTTCATTTCCCTCAGGTGTCACTAATTTCTATGGAAGTGAAGGTCAAGAAGCAACTGTGCATTTATTGGAAATATTGTCAGAGACAGGAAAAAAGAAGGTATAAAAGAGTCTTATGAATTCATTGTGAGAGGGTAAGTTATGCTTTGATAGCAAAAATGTTTTAAATTCCAAATCTGATGTCTTTTTATTTTGCAGATTTAATTGAAAAATGTGAAAAATAGTGGAGTCACATCACAGCCAGAGAAAAATGGTTCTTAATATTGAATTAATTCATCTATTGATTAGTTACATTTGAATTTTTTTTTAACCTTCTTATACAATAAATTTTTATACAGCTTTAGTGACAGACTATCCTATGAGACTGAATGGAGTTCAGAGTGGTCATCTCTTGCACTTTTTAATAACAGAATTTTTGACCATGTATGAGGTTATTTGCAGGCTAGAAAAAAATGTCTGTAATTTTGCCTTAATAAAAAGGTAAAATACCTACAAGTATTGTACAGGATAATCCCTAATGATAATTTTAATTTTGAGACTTCTGACACTTATCTTCATGATAACATCTTCTAAAAATCTTGTCAGAAATAAGCTACGATATGGTAACTTTAAAGAGCACTTCAAGCATTATTGATTTGCTTTTCCAGCTAATGGTTCAATGTCATATAATAGTGAATCAAGAGCTCAACTTGTCAGACCTGCTGTTGCCAGTAATCTGAATTTTGTACATCTATAATTTTAAAGAAAAGTAATCTTGTACTCCAGATACAGAGTATAAGCAGGGACATATACCCTACTCAGCCATAACATACATACTGATATTAGCATCCCAGGGCACCACTTGAAAAACCAACAGTGAAAGATAAATGAAAATAAGTGAATTGTAACTCTAAATTCAAATTAAACAGAAATTTCTAGAATAGTTGATTATTTAGTTGATTTGTATATTTTTTCATGGTGTGGCAACTCAGTGTCATAAAAGTCCACCATTACAGCTCCAGTGATCTTTCTGAGTTGCCTGTTTGGGATCAGAATTCACAAGCTTTTCTTCTCATGCTTAAGGTAAATAGGATACACTTTCAGTCATATTTGAAGTGGTATTAAAATTATATACATTTTTCAACATAAAGCAAAATCAAAATGCCACAATACCCCTACTAATAAGAAACTGATTTACCAAATTGAGCTGAATAGAAATTTTCTTTAAACTATAATAAAGCTTGCTTTGCCTGGTGGTAAACTTTTTCTTTCCCTTTCTTCTCATCTATTTGTATTCCTCCTTACCTACTGTTTATGGCAAAGACCATAGGTGAAGGTACTGCAATCCTTTGAACAACTTTGCTTCCATGCTCCCATAAACAAGAAGCTTTGAAAGTCTCATCAGAGAAATCCTTTCTCATTAGAATTCCATCCTAGCTTTGCAGATCAGAGAGAAAAATAACTAAAACATCCCAGTGTTTGTGTGCATACACCCATGTTTTTATTTTTAAAATAAGCCAGCGTTGTCTTTGAATTCTCAGCTATATATAATGCAAAGCTTTACATTTAGTGGAGAATTTAGTTCCTTCTGTTCAGACACTTGAGAAAAGTTCAAACTCTTATAACAGAAATATTCAGTACAAACCTGGCCCTCAAGTGAGAGGGAAGGGAATTCAGTCAGAGAAAGCTGCCAGAGCTGATTTAGTCATTCAAGATATATATTTGTATTCAGCCAGAATGAATGTCCAGTTACCTGGCTTGTTGATATTTTCCTTTTTTTTTTTTCCTCTTCAAACTATTTTAATGTTTTATGATGTTTTTCACCTGTTTTTATAAATAGGTCAATGTCAGGGTGTTCTGACATGGGACACTGGAATTGCATCACCTGGCTAAAACTTCTCAGTAAATGCACTGAAATTAATGGTAAAATTCTTACTTGTTAGCCTAATGTTTGGATTTTGCCTTTAGAAGGAAATTATTCTTTGATTTCATGGTGAGCTGTCAATTTACGAATTGCT
Source organism: Cariama cristata (assembly GCF_000690535.1). Lineage (NCBI taxonomy): Eukaryota > Metazoa > Chordata > Aves > Cariamiformes > Cariamidae > Cariama > Cariama cristata. The sequence goes on along the minus strand of NW_009594179.1, from coordinate 44,830 downwards.
GGTGTCTGTTGAATCTGCTTCATTGTAGAGGAAGAAATCTCATTTTGCGAAGTCTAGTAATCTTTGGTATCTTTAACTTAATTTGTGTTACTGTAACATACATTAACATGAATGTGCTTTATCCTTTCTGAGTGAAAATCTTACTGAACTCAGACCTCATTACACTCAGCAGAGGGTACAGATGACACACAATTTGGTTCTAGGCAAGAAATAATCTCCCTTCTGGAAATGTGAAAGTCAGCCACAACTGCCTTCCACAAGTTGAGTGCCCTTGCACAAAGAGCTCAGTTGGGAAGGCAACATGCTCAGGAGAGATGCAGAGGAAATGCCTCAACCTTGCTTGCCAGGGCTGCCAGAGTTACACTGGGGGAAGACTTGAATTCCTGCATAAGTCATATTATGCACAAGGTGATTTCTTAAATGGTATTGGATATTAAGACTTTCTAGAAATGTATGAAAATATATAAATACATTTTTACTGAAGAAGAAAATACTATATAGCCCCGCTTCGGGGAATGAATAATATTGCATTTGACAATCTTCTCTGAAAATATTAAAAGAACAGAAAGAAGAGAAATATAGCATCAGCTTGGAAATCACAGTATTGTCTACTTCTTATTGCACTGTACAGAAGTCATTTACACACCCGTAATATTCTAGGATTGCTATTTCTGTTTGAGATTATGTAAAAAATTAATGAGAGCTAACCAAAAGATTTTTTCACCATCTTTCCTTCTTTTTGCAGCTCTCAGATTGGTTTTGGGAAAACATTTGAGGTCATTCGACATAGGCTTTGAGTGTGAGAAACAAGTTTTAGCTTTACCTCACTTTTCATGAAGACACTTCAATGACTTTTTCAGTTTCTGTTTATCTCATGTGAAACTTTTGAAGAAAAGTTGCTGACTTCAAAGGTACTTTGCTTTGGTAGTAGGTTGCTGCAAAAGCAGCTTTTCAGTATAAAATTAAAATGTCATCATTTTGACATTCACTTCACATATTGCTTACTCTTCATATCTGACGGTAGATTCCTTAACTCCAGGTATTTCAAATGGGCCACAAGAGAAGACTTTTCGTAGCTAATAAAATATAGAGAGTAGAGATGGCCGGGTTTAATTTTATTTTTTTAAGCTCACAATCATTGTCTATAAAGGTGGTCCTAGAAAGATAAACAGTGCCCCAACCTGAGTTCATTTTCACATGAAATTACTGTAGAAGGTAGGCACCCTTCCAGTACAAATAAACTGCATGTAACAGTTGCTCTTCCGTAACCCATCATACACCTCCATGCAATATGATACCCAAGATGAATTTCACATCTAGTGACGATTCTGCAGAGCCAAGGGGAGATATGATACCCAAGATGAATTTCACATCTAGTGACAATTCTGCAGAGCCAAGGGGAGCGTTCAGCTGAGGAAGTGTCTCCTTGTTGCAGATAATTGTGACTTGTACCTGTGTGCTGTACTCCACTGGTCTCTCACAACAACCTCTGTGGGCCACATTAGGACAAGTTTAAATATTCATATATGATGCTTCTAAGAAATCTGTTAAGGGGAGAGAGTGCTGTGATTGAGCGGTTTCGATTGATTCTGCATCAAGCAGAAACAATGGCTTGACAGTAATTTTGTAGCGTAAATATCTTTGAAAAATCTCTAAAAATAATCTATTCAGCTGAACTTCCTGAGGTGTAATGTAGCTGTACACTGGAATTAGGATGGAGGGGAGACAGGGAGGGAGAAATGGACCAAGAAGTAGAGACGACATGTCAAATTGCTTCAGGAGATATTTTTCTCTGGTTGAACATGTTCATAATTACTGGGAAATAAAATTTTCTGCAAAAGCATCACTTAATTTTTTCCTTTATCTCCTCTTCTCCCTTTCTTTTGCCACTTGCAGGCTCCAGAGAGGTAAAGCTTAGAACACCAGGTCCTCACTCATTGCTCGGTCCTCAGTGCTTCTCCCTGGTGTCTTTAGTATTAAGCAAAATATGTCAGCTCCCTACATGAGGGTATTGTGAGCATGAGCTCCTTATCCTGGTGGTACACTCCACAACAAGGATGGTCTTTCAGTCTTAATCAAATATAAAAACTTCTGTCGTTGTCTGGTGTGGGTTCATATACTCCATGATATCAGCACTAGAAGTTGAAGAGAATTTTCTTCTTATCTTTTGTATTGCTTGAGCCAGAGACAGTTGTACATTTCCAGACTTATGGATGATTTTTTCATTCTTCCAGTTTATTTAGTCACCTTAGGCACCATAATACTACTTGCTTTGAGCACCTTTAGGAAGTCCATTGGCAGACTTCTGTATCTACAAATTAAATTCTTTCCTAAGAGTCAATATAATTTGTTATATCTGCTGTTTATGGCAGAACCAATGCATATCTTTGAATTAAATCTGGCCTTTTAAATGACACTTTCTGTGAGGAGAATTCCCTATGGTTTTTGAATTACAAAATAACATTATTTGAAATTATATCTAGCTTTCATGAGTAGAAACTTTTCATCTGGTTTCCCCTGCAAAAGATTGCCAATGTTATCCATGGACAGAAACATTATTGATGAGTTTGCTAATAGAGTTTTAATGTTCTATAAAAAGTCACATAGAAAATGGTACTGAACTACTGGGGTAATCAAATGAAAAGCTTGATGCAAATTGCGCTTCATAATTTCTGAACTTCAGAATACAGACTACAGTTAAGTTCCAGTTCTAATGAAACCTTCTAGGAGCTTGTGTTTCATGCATTTTAATTTAAACAAAGAGTGAAACTTGGAAAGTAAAGTTCCTCTCACTGAATAATATTTTCATCAAAACTTTTTTTTTTTTTAACTTTTTTTATTCGTACGTCTGAAGTATTGTTAAAGAGGGGAGGGAAGTGATACAAGTACTCTCACTATACAACACAATTTAAACAAATAATAATAGAAAGAGGTGAATTTTCAACCATAATTTGAAAACATTTCTACTCAGAAAGGACCTTAATTTCTAAAAAGACAAATAGGGGCGGGGGAAAAGTCTCATTCCCCTTGAATATACATGATATGTTTCATTTCACATTGTTGACATGGTGGTGTTGTACTGCTGAGTGAATGCACGCATTCTGCTTGGAGAGCAGAGAAGATGAGACTCTTGGTAGACAGCACCTTGAATTACACATTGCTTTTCAAAACAGCTCAAGATCTTGTTCACTGCAGCCTTTAGCAGCCATAATAACTTGGGATTCACCCTGTGCCTTTCACAAGCACATAGCACTGGCCAAACGTAACCTCTGACAACCTATGTAAGTCTTAAGTGTTGTAACATGACACTGCAAAGGCATCTCTTCTTTTTGGCTGTGTGATCAATCAGTTCTTTCACGATAAATATTTTAAATAGGAGAATATTAATTGTGCCAACCTAACACCCAATCTATGAAGCTTACTGGTGTCTATCAAACTAATAAAGTTTTTGCAGTTATCCATTTTGTTTCAGACAATCAAGACCTATAGTTTATAGAGCTGATATTTGCGCTGTCTGGTTCTTTCCATGATTTTAGATATAATCAATATCATGGGAATATTTTCATCTTATAAAGCATTGATAAAAGAAAGCTCTTGTACTCAGAGAGTCACAGAAACAGTCACTGGCCTGGTGCTGTCCTCTAAAGGAAAGAAGACTGGCTTTATGAGTTCTTTCATAGCCAGTCTTTTCCTGGTAACTGAATCAAAGTGTCTGGGTTAATAGCGTTGTACTTACCAGCTATTTCCAAATGAATTTTATCATGTCTATAAATTCTGTGAGTACCATATGGGCCAGTCTTCCATAGATAACATATACTGGAGATGGATATAAATATATAGCTTGTGATGTATCCACAGTAGAGTCACTATTTATTTGTTGTATGCACGATGTGCATCTGTGTCTTGCTTGTTTTCTATGTATGTACAAACACACACAGGTATTCTTACTAGAGAATCTTTGTCTTATCTAGTCTTATCTTTGCTGGTAATCAGAGAATTACATTGTGCAGAACAAAATATGTAGAAATGAAAGTAAGGATATGTAAAAGCAAGTTCTATGGCAACCATCTTTAACATGCTTCTTTTGTAGGGTTTAGTGGTCCAAAAGCCTTGGCTCTTTGTCTCTTAAAAACTACTTAGAAGATTATATGGCTCTTTGCTGCATCAATCCAAAATGTACTTAATTGAAAAGTGATATCCTGTGTATGCTTTTTCCTTTTCAAGTACTGCCATTTCATTTGGTGTAGCGATTTGCATAACACGTAGTCAGTAGTTACTACTTCATCTAAAACATGTCTTGTGCTAGTTTCTTCTTGTGTATTGGTTTTCAGGAAATGCTGCAGTTCCAAGGGGAAACCAAATAAATGGGTATGATAAACTTTCAGCATTTTGCTATGCTGTAATAATTGTTTTAATTTTTTTTAATTTATGAGAATCTAATCCCCAAGTATTACTGTAAGAGAAAAAAGATTTTCTACAAACATATGTGCTGTGACCTGTCAACTTCGATCTAGGAGAAAATCAACAGTTTAATTGCTCCACTGATTCTTGTTAATCTAGTTATTTCTATGTTGATCTAAAGCTCAGTTGTTATCATAAACTATTAAATTCTTCTTTGTGTTTTTGTGTTTTATATTCTATATTATTTTGTTTTGTTTTGAGGTGGTCTTTTTTTATTGCCTGTATTCTCTTTTTGTGGGATTGTGGTCTTCTGACTTGGAACATGTCTATATAGTCGTCAGACCCCACAAATTTATGGACTGAATAATTATAGAAAAGAGAGCAAAGCATAAAGAAAAGCAAAAGTAACTTTCCCAAGAAATGTACAAGAGTGCATTAATAAATATTTTTTGAGCTTCAGTTCTCATTAAAAAACTCAAACATCCCTCACCTCCAATTTTTATGGCTCTATGCCTTTCCATTATCACTCATGCTACGCCTGTAGACCACCACTACATATCTGTATCAATATTTTCCATGATGTAAAATTGTGTCTAGAGCTGATCAAACAATGGATTGTTCAGTTCAGTGGCTAAACCAAAGATTTGGAAGAAGTCATGTCAGAAAAGAACTTTTATGGCTTTTTCGTTACATGCAAGTTTCTTTCTGATCAACAGTTTTCTTAAAGTAAAATGAAGTAAAATTTCTTTTGTTTTTGGATAACTTAGCTCTCTTTAAATTTTTCATATCATATTCAGAAATAAGTTTAATACTTATCAAAAACACTTCAACTCCCTGTAATTCCTCTCAGTCCCATTGTGTCACAAATCCACATTTATGTATTGGATATTTCACTGTTTCTGACATTTTCATACATGGAATCAGCTCATTCATTTGATTGCTGTGGCTCACTGATCCATTTTAAAGTTGTAGCTTCTCAAAGATAACTTCAGAGTAACACAGTGAGCAAAGTACAACTGATTATTTTTTAATCATAATTTTTGTCCTAATTGTGTGGAGCGGGTTCAACAGTATGTTAATTTTTTTCCTTATAGGTTTCTTGAACTGTGGTTAGTAGAAAGAGGCAAGAAAGAAAATTTGCCATATTTTCTCATGCTTTTTCTGCTTAGAATAGTTTTTCTGTATGTTTGGGTTTTCAAGGCATGTTGTGAGTTAGCCTATTGGGAAAAAAAAGATATATAATATTACATGCTACATATAATCAACCATCATCCAATACATGTTATCTCTCTACTTAGTAATGATCAAAGTACCGCTCAGGGATACGATCTGTGAAAAAGTTGTATATTTTTGCATGCAGTTCCACACAACAAACACAAGCAATGAAAAAAATTGTAATGAAAATTTCTCATTTTATCTGAAATGTCAGCTTTAAACATATCTTAAGCTGTTCATTAGGAGTCATTTTGCGTTATATTGCAACTCCTTAGAGGAAGGTTTGAATACTGTTGTTGGAAACCTCCTCCAAATTCGGTACTGATAGACTCAAACAGATTTTGGCAGCCCTGTAATTTTAATGACAAAATTAGAAACAGGCAAAATAATATTTTTTTTTTGTTCAAAGTGGTTTCTAAGATGTTTTTTTGTTAAATTGCAGCTCAGCCCTCAGAATTGAGAACATATTTTCCAATATGATCTCCAATACATTTTTCTAATTAAACAGAATTTTTATAGTATTTTAAGAATGTCCGGTAAAAATTAAACTTCTAACTTACAACTTCTGTATGAACCTCTATTTGGTTATTGGGGTTGTTGATGCTGAAGTTGTATTTTATGGTTAAACCCCACCATATTTCTTGTTTTGATTTAGTTTCTAGCTGGTATAGGAATTTTGGTCAGAATGAGTGTGTACTCTGGAAAGCTGATTTTTAATGTCACTATTCTGAATAGGAATATTTAAAATATTTAGTTTGACTATGCCATGCTAATGCTGGTACGTTAATTCTGAGAGGGATTTTAATTTTATCTCTACCAAAGGCTGTGGCAGAATCTCCGTCATTATCATAAATGTAACCTGGTATCCCTAAAAATGACATATAAACAATGTTTTATTCCCAAAGGATAAAATTCACAGGTATGCGACTGTGTTTGGACTTTATAGCATTCACATCTGTTGAGATACAAGTTTTTATTATGACTGTGCATGGATCGCATGTTTTATTTTAGGATAAGCTAAAAAATGAATAATATTCTTAAATGCTGGTTTCTGGTATGCTTGAAGTACTATAAAGTAGCTTACTAAAAAAAAGAGCAACTGTAATTATTATTAAGTGCTAAATATAAATGATAGAGTAACATAACATTATCTTGATTAAAGGTGAAAGATGTAAAGGTGAGGAATATGATCAATCACAAAGCCATGGATCTTCAAATGTCATTCCTCTACATGGTGATAATGTACCTCTTTTATATGTGGTGAAATAAGATGTGAAAATTATTGTACGCCAATGGCTCTGCCATTAAATAATTTCTGTCAATATTTAAACCATTGAGAGACTTAAAGAAGTCACTTAATTTTCCAGTACATCATTTCCAGTGCATAGGAGGGAATGCAGATGAGTTAGTGAGACTCTTCTCATAAGTGCCCACTGACAAGACAGAAGGCAATGGGTACAAATTAAAAAAAAAAAAAAAAAAAAAAAAAACAAACAAACAGAAATTTCATCTGAACACAAGAAAACAGTTGGTTTTTTTTTTTACTGTGGGGTGGTCAAACATAAGCACAGGTTGTCCAGAGAGGTTGTTGTCTCCATCTGTGGATATATTCAAAACCCCACTGGATATGATCCTGCACAACCTGCTGTAATAGAGGCTGCTTGAGCAGGGGGTTAGACTAGATGATCTTGAGAAGTCCCTGACAACCTCAACTATTCTGTGATTCTGTGGGTTTCCAGAATTTAAGATAAGCCATATTAATTAATTTTTCGTAATATTTTCAATCAAGTTTTATCATAGCATTTGGGAGAGGTGTGAAAACAGCCTTAACCACCACAAATGGTTCAGCCAATTTTTTGTCAAGAGTCCAATCCTTTGCTAAGGGCTCTCTGACGCATGGATTCTCTGTGAAAAGTAGCCATAGCTTTTCCTGTATTTAAGGCATTCATGGCAATGCTGTTGTCTGTGGATTCCCTGACACCTAATCAGAACAAATTGTCAGTGTAAAATTAAAAACCAAAACAACAAGACAAATACAAATTTGAAACCTGATTTTATTCATACCAATGCTCAGGGAAGTATATATTTCAAAACTGAAAACTTAAGTTAGGTCCTGCAGGTAAGCAACCTTCTCACTGAATTTTTTTTGAGCTATCCATTCTAAATATTTGATTTACATTTTAATGCTGTGGTGTTGCTGTATATAATATTACCTTGTGTATATGTTTAAACTAAACCAAAAATTTAGTTCCACTTTCCTATTTTGCTTCTAATGAGAATGTAGTTCCTCAGTCTGTAAAATTCAGTAAGAACTTCTATTTGAGGAGGTTAATACCTTGACAACAATAACTTCCCCTTCTGGAAATATTGGCCTGCACTAAGGTAAATATCACAGTGTTCTGTCCAGACTGTGTTTAATGATCTGTCACATTTTAGTCATGTTTGAAGGAAAAAATGAAACATATTACAACGAATTGAGTCAAAATACATTCTCCTAAATATCTTATTGCATAACTTGGAGCTCTAGACTGAAAACCAATCCTAGGTTAACAGCAGTGCATCTGAAATGTTGCATTTGGGATTATCAGAACTGTTTCAATTAGTGCTAATTGAAATTATGCACCCAGTGCACTGAACTAAAAAATAATTTATGTAAGTTTCTTCACAGCCTGACAGTTCAGAGATGGCTGAATCTCAACACTCTTTGGTTTTGGCCCTAGCGCTTTACGTGTAAGTTACTAAGTTGCTCTCATTTTATGACATGACTTTCACTGACTTTCAGAGATGATCAAAACTTGTTCTTGTAAAACGGATCCTCAAATTCAATACCATAAGAGGCAGTTCACACACTCAGAGCAGAAGTTTCTCTAAACTCTTCAAAAAAAGTTAAACGTCTTACAAAGGCTTTAAAATTTTATGCATTACACAAATGTTGTATAACAGTGACTTTCTTGAGTTTAAAATGTTCTTATTTTCCAAATAATGTCCTGTAATTATGAGCACAATAAAAACTTCATCCTATCTACTTTTCAGCAGCTCACAGAACCCTTTTTTATGGAACATGCACAACAAATACACTGGGGAGACAGTTGTGTTGGTACTGAACTGAACTTTCTTCCAGGCAAAACATCCTACCCTGGAAGCTTTGGGCAAGGCCAATACAGTAGTCTAGGCATGCATAAAGCACTATTAAAAGAGTGAGACCAAATAACATCTGTTGGAAGCAGTAAATCAGCCATGGTGTGTAATGGCTAAACACACAAAAAAGAGCATCCTTTAATTTAATTACAATATTGATTTAAATGTCCTATTGGTTTTAGTTGGAGAGAATCCCAGGAAATGCCCTGCCCTTACTGATTTTGTGTGTGGGAACAAGAATTGCATAGAGTCTCAGTTCATCTGCGACTATAAACCAGACTGTGAAGACCTATCAGATGAAGCCGACTGCAGTAAGTACCTCTTTGTGTATTAATGTAATCTCTAGTTAAAATTACAACTTTAAATTCTGTAGCATGGCTTAGGTGAACTCACACAGCTTGTCACAAGATAACAAGTAGGTTGCCTGCTCCCCTAATACAGAAGATCTGACATTTTCAGATCCTCAGGCCATTTGCTGCAAAAAGTTTTGAAGTGTGATTTAGTTGCAAAAGTGTAACTTACTCAAATCAAAGATTAAATATAACAGCCCCTCCCCCCCCCCAAAAAAAAACAAAACCAAAACCAAAAACAAAAACACAGCTTCAGGACTAAACATGTTTAAGGAATAAAATCCTTGGGATACAATACAAATTAACTCTGAGAAGAAATGTAAATACATTTATTAAGGTGAAAGCATGTTGAGCTGTCAATGTTAAATGAAAAAGCTAAGTAGGCAAATAAATGCATAATAACATTTAGACATGATTCTGCTATAAAAAGTAATTGTTTAAAAACGAGCCTGTCTTTCCTTTCAGATTAATCCTGTCTTCGTGATCTGAGTTGTGTTGCTACTATGTGTTCATTGTTCTTTGTTCCTGCTGCTACTGCAGAGCTGTGAAAATATTTTCTTGCTATTACTGTATTACAGAACTGTTGGACAAAATCCAGTCTGTTGATGTTTTTACAGTCCTAGGGTATACTGAGACATTTTTCTGTAGATGTTCTTTGCTAATGCTGTATGAGATGGAAGGACACAGCTCTATTTTGAAAATCTGGATCAAGTTAACAAACTTTCAAATTCAGGCTTGAAACTCAAAAGCAGTAAAAGATTGTGCCTTTGTTTCTGTTCCATGTCTTTGTTTATTTACAGTGACTGTTCAGAGCAGACTTTTGGAGTAGGAAGCTTACGCAGTCCATATATACAGTTCAGTAATCAGTCTAATTCCTAATCTTTGAGCTGGAGGGCCAAATTCTGCCATAATGCAGATAAGTTCAAAAGTAACCTTGGTAGCTAAAATAAATGCATTACATGCATCACATCCATTAATTCAATGTTCACACTATGTTGAAGTCCAAGTACTCTATTGAAATCAACTAATACTTGGTGACCCCTTGAAAATCAAAGGCATTTTCTCTTGCATGGGGTTGCTAAATGCCTTGACTGGACAAGGTTACAAACATAATGACCCTTTATTGGGTGATGTAAATTATATTGTTTTAACCAGACAGCAGACTTACAAACTGGAATACCTGTTAAGATGTCGCTACAGGAGATTAACTTGGAGTTTCTCCCTCTTTATTGTTTTCATAAAAGTAAATAACAGTTCTGAAGTACATATGCTGAAGCTGGTGTCTCTATTTCTAGTTTCTACTTCCTGCAGCGCTTTGTGTTCCAGAGAATATTGTGAGTCATATTCATGGAAATGAATCTACATTGAACAATAACTTTAAAAGACTAGCTTTTTTCAAGTAGATTCCAAGAAAAGATGGATTTTAAACAGATAATCTGTGTTTCTTATATATAATACCCATGTTTTGCAGGGAGTTAGACAAAGTAAGTGCAGCAAAATACTCTGTAAACTCACCCTTGTAAATTTTACAGACCTGACAGAGACACAGGAAGTCTGAATTGCTGTCCAACGTAAACTACTCTGTAAAGATATTCAGAAAACTATCAAGGCACTTGATTTATTCTGTAAATACTGTTACAGGATACAGTAGCTTTATCGGGGGGAGAGTGTCCTGTGTTGTCTGGAAGGACTGTGATAGCATCAACTCTCTTTTCTTCGTCAGATAATAGAAGGCAATATTTCAGGCCATAAATGATCTTGAATCACAGTAAAGCAACACAATCTTTGCTATACTGCAGAAAAGCTGGTGGATTTTTTTTTTTTTTAAATAAACTCACAGAAACTACTTACTCTATGCTTCATTCAGTTGAGTCAGACAATCTTGCAAAATTTTCATTCTCTTTCAGTAACCCACTGGAAGTACCGAGGTGAAAAAAGCATGCATGAAAACAGTTTTAATTTTCATGAATTGTAGACAATTATAAACCCAGATTTGATTAATAACAAACCTCAGTGTTGATGAACCAACTAAAGGAGTGCTCGAATTATTGAAACAAAAGCAATTTTTCAGATAAATGGAACAATCCTCTTCTAATGGCTTCTAAATATGCTTTGTTTACCCAGAAAATAAATAGTACCCAGTGGGTGCATATGTGTTGGGTGACTCCATCAACCCTGTAAATACTGTTCATAAATATTTATTAATAATTGCCTTCTGAAGGCACTGTTAAGATATTAGGATAAAATTCCTGAAGTGAGGTAATATTATGAATAGTGTAAGTTCCAAATGCATTTGGAATTTGGTCTTGTTAGAACTGTACAAGAAAATTGTACTTGTTATTTTGATTAATGGGTTCCCTTCTTTGCCTTGCCTGCATGTGAGGGTGTTTGGTGTTGGAGTTAGCCTTTACTAGGCTTACATGATGCTTGTAATGTAGTGTCAATTGTGTATTCCCTTCAAGATTCCTGAAGGCCATGCAGTGAATAGCACTAACACAAGCACAGAATGGTGGAGGTGGGAAGGCACCTTTGGAGATCATCTAGTCTAACCTGCTCGAAACAGAGTCCACTGCAATAGGTTGTCCAGGGCTGTGCCAATCAGGTTTTCAATATGCCCAAGAATGGAGACTTCACAACTTGTCTGGGCAACTTGTGCCAGTGTTTGACCAGCCTGACAGCAGAAAAAAAGAAGTTTTTTAACCTTAAAAAGTGCTTCCTGTGTTTGTGCCCATTGCCTCTTGTCCTGACACTGGGCACCACTGAGAAGTGTCTGGCTTTGTCTTTTTTACACCCTCCCAGCAAGCATTTATATACACTGACAAAATCCACTGAGTCTTCTCTTCTTCAGGCTGAGCAGTCCCATCTCTCTCAGCCTCTCTTCATGAGAGACTCTTCAGTCCCTCATAGTATGGTAAGAGTACAGCACATTACACATCCTTCTCCTGGCATTCAGTGGAGAATAAGGTGACACATTTTTACAGAAAAGCAAGTCCACAGGTTACCGTGTGTGTGCAGATCTTGGTCATACAAAACAGGTTTATGATAACGAGAAGTTATTTTTACAAAGAATGGCATCAGTTGTTCTTGTAGCATCAACATAGAAAATATGAAAAAACCAAAAGAGATTTCTAAAAGATAATTAAATCTATTATTTTTATCTATATCCTTTATACTTAGATAATAATACATAAATAGTTGTATTTTAATGTTGCAGAATACTTCTAGGTCAAGAAACACACTTTAAATCCTCAAACCCATTTGAGGTTCTGCAATAGTCACAGTCAGATGTGTTTCTAAAATGCACGACTGACTCTGATGTTTAACAGTTTGGAGCCTTTTCCCAGAGTCCTCTCACAGGGGTAGTCCTCGGTCTCACTCAGCAATTGTGTAGTTGCCTCTGCTTTATAGCTAAAGAAAATATCTTTAAAAGCCAAAGAAGAGTTTGTGATGCTATTTGATTCATCTCTACCACAGCATTTATACAATTTTGTTGATTAATTACTTTTCCAAAGTGACCTGAAACATCAGAGGCAGATCTAGAAATAGGAATTTAACAAAAATCTCCTGAATTCGGTCAGTGTCCTAATCACTAGAACTTCTCTCGCATAAAACTGCCTTCATTTGTAGCACTTGCAAGGATGAGCCAACGTATGTTCATGAAAAATGCCACTGTGGAAAGGGAGTCCAGTTGGGAATCATTCTGTCCATTCACCTTGAATAATAACTAAAATTGGTAGAGTCAGCAGTTTGTCCTGAAGACTTACATGGGCATATATCTGTAATAAAGTTTAAGGCTGTTAATACCTGCCCAGGAAGCAACAGGTGATTTTTTTCTTTCATTAGGAACTACCACATATTGATTATGTCAGTACATGGAACACAGGGAACCATAGCATTAGCCAAACAGAATCCTTTCCATTACCATGTACGGTGTGTTCATTATAGCGTTTTACATGTAAGAGCTGGGATGATAATTTACTTCTTGCTATATTTTCAGGTTACTACACAAGTATTCCTGGAAGCTGTAACTTTGAAACACAAGATCAAGAATGGACCACTGTATGTGGATTAACACAAGACCCTAGTGATGATTTTGACTGGAATATTAGCAACAGTGCTGTCACGGGACAAACGGGTCCTGATACTGACCATACACCAGGTATTGGCATGTGTCCTACATTGCTTTTGGGAAAATGAAATATTCACTGAACTAAAAAAAAATAATCCCATAGATCAGCGCCAAAATAACAGCAAATCTCAGTGTGATCAGCTGAGCTTATTGTATATGCAAACAAATCACAGTGAGCAATTAGCACAGTTCACAAAGCAGTTCCAACAAGCATTTAAAATGTTCACTTTTATATTAAAATTACAGTACAGGCTATGTATCACAAAAAAGCCATGCAAAAAGTATATATATCATGTTTTAACATATTGAGTCTTGTCATGTATATTATCTGGTAACTTCTAGTTCTGTCTGAACACAAAACCAAACAGCCTGGCATAGTAGCCTATTACCAACCTTTTTAATCATTGCTTCAGCAGCACTGTAATTTTATAGATTGCTCTTTCCAGAGTGGTCCTGATTATATAATTCTTTATACTCCACTTCAGCTTGATGCATTTGTTTAGTAATTTCCTAGACAATGAACTGCTAAATATAATGTGAAGATGCTAATTAATCATCACATCTGGGACACAACAGATCTCTTTCTAAAACAGTATAGCATGCCTGTACAAATGCAGTAACTGTCTCCAAGTCTGCAATGATATTATTAAGGATCTATTGGAAATCTTTTTCGACTATCTGGACGCAGGAGTGGAATGCACCCTTAGCAAGTTTGCTGATGATACCAAACTGGGAGGTGATGTTGACTGTCTTGAGGGACAAAGTGCCTCGCAGAGGGATCTAGATGGATTGAAGTATTGGACTATGATTAATGGGATGAAATTTAACAAGTCAAAGTGCCACATTCTGCACCTAGGACGGAGTAATACTGGGCAAAAATATAAGTTGGGAGAGGACTGGCTGTAGACCAGACCTGCAGAAAGGGATCTGGGAGTGCTGGTTGATAGCAGGCTCAGTTTGAGTCAGCAGTGGGCCCTGGTAGCCAAGAGGGCAAACCGCATCTCGGAGTGTATCGAACACGCATAACCAGCCGGTCAAAAGAGGTGATTATCCTTCTGTACTCAGCATTGGTGAGAGCTCACCTTGAATACTACGTGCAGTTCTGGGCCCCACAATTTAAGAAGGATGTGAAGGTCCTTGAATGTGTCCAGAGAAGAGCAACAAAGCTGGTGAAAGGGCTGGAAGGAATGTCCTATGAGGAGTGGCTAAGGAATTTGGGTTTGTCTAGTTTGGAGAAAAGGAGGCCGAGGGGAGACATCATTGCTGTCTACAGCTTCCTAAGAGGGGAAGTGGGGAGGGAGGTGCTGAGCTCTTCTCCCTGGTATCCAGTCATAGGACATGTGGGAATGGTTCAAAGCTGCCCCAGGGGAGGGTTAGACTGGACATTAGGAAGCATTTCTTTACCAAGAGGGTGGTCAAACACTGGAACAGGCTTCCTAGAGAAAAGATCAATGACCCTAACCTGTCAGTCTTTAAAAGGCATTTAGACAATGCCTTTAATGACATGCTTTAATTGGTCAGCCCTGATCAGTCAGTTGGTCTAGATGTTGTAGGGCCCTTCCAACTGAAACATTCTATTCTATTCTGTTCTATTCTATTCTATCCTATTTTAATAACAAACTCCTCACTGACTTTGGAAGTTGAATTCTCTGAAAGTATAACTGGCTACAATAGTACTCTTCTCCTTGCCAACATTTTGAATAATCTACTTTTCCTGCAGTGTGGTACCACCCTAATGAATTCTAGAAAAACATGCAATCATACAGTGGTCCTTAAAGAATAGCTGAGGAGCAGTGTGTGTGGACGCATGTGAAATGGTTAAGGTTCCTACCTAAGATCTTCGTTTAACTTACCTCTCTGACATTGGCTTGCCAGAAATCTTAATATAGAAATGTTTTGCTAGATGCCCCTACAAGATGTTCCTGACAGACTACTATCAGAATGCATATTGATTGTTAGGAGAATGGAATGTATTGATAGACAATTACAGTTATCTGTGTTACGTAGACAGCAAGCTATAATTATATATGGTATTATATAAAATCATATAATATATTATATAGATTATATAATATAATAAATCTGGATGGAATATTAATTTCCATCATAAATGAACCAATCTCTATTTGAGAAGTGTTTATCTTCCCTTTCCAGAAGCTTTAATGTTTAGAAACCCTATTTTAATTTCCATCTAATCAGCAAAGAATATTTAGTATTCAATGTAGAAGTATCATGATCACTACTGTTTTTCTCTTGAATTTGTAAGCAGCATTATCTCCAGGTTTTGACTCTTTTTTGTTGTTTTACATTTCCAAAATCAACAGAGACATCAGTGGGTGGCTGTAACTGTTTCTGTCCTGCTCCTTTATCCTCCCTTTTTCTTTAGAGGATTCTGCACCTGCTGCAGGAACAGCTCACCAGATCATGAGGGAACTGTTTATCTGCCACTAGTCACAGTTTTTCATTTTAGAGAAATCAGACATCCATACTAGTTTGTGTTACTATTGCAGGCTGTAAACGAGAAGTACATCCCTCTTGGAAAGGGACAGAACAGACAGGTAGAGGCAGAAACTATGGCAGCTGTCCCAGGCAAGCTGTTCCTTGCAAATCAGTAGTCTGACTTTCTTTCTTGCTGTTCCTTTGATGCAGTGTGATGACAAAACAACCAGTAGCCCTTGGCTCTTCAAGAAGGTTTTGTGTGCTTTTCTATGTCAGTTTATCTCATGTAATTGTTTCTTCTTTGCTTCTGCGAAATTGCCCAGCAATTGTAAGAAAAACAAAGTTAATAAAAAGCAAAGCAAAAGGAAGACAAAATCAGAGCAAATGTGTTTGCAAAATTACCTAGATTTGTAATTTACTTGTAAATTAACTGAGCAAGAAATATACACATTAGTTATAGAGAGATCACTTCTCAGAATTGCCAGCATCTTAGATACTGATGACCTGTAATGTCCAGAAGTATCTATCAGCCCATTCCTGACCCAAATCCAATTCCTTCGTCTTACGAACTCATTTCCTGTAGTTACTAAGCATATAAATTCATTGTACAGGACAGGCATGCCGTTATAGCAATATAATGAAACCTGTGATATTATATCAACTTTGTATTAAGTGTATGGGCACAAGTTTGTGTGGAGGAATCTCATATTGGTTTAAATATGTCTTATATTGCTTCACCTAGCACAACTTAAATTGACGTTACAGATTTCAGATAGATAGAAATGCTAATTTGAAAAAATTTTGCATCAGTTTAACAAAATTAACTTATTGCAATGGTACAGTTTCTTTCCTTTTCCCAAGCCCTGTGATTTGAAAACAAAGAATTTTAGTGATAACTAACAACTATGTTTCACCTGTTTAACATTCCGCAATCTGACCAGTACGTAGTTTATGCAGGTCTCAAATTTAAAAATATTCCTTTCCATGCATTTCCTTCTCAAATCATTCTTTCTTGTTCAAAAACAGGACACTTTCAATCTTTTGCCACTGCATCTATGAACTATTTAAATATTCAGAGGATGTAGCTGATCAAGTGCAGAACATTTCAACCTCAAAAACTTCAGCAAAATGCAAAACCAAACTTGTTTAACTTTTGCTATAAATTACATATCATTTTGCCATATATCTTATGTCATGTACCAAGGAGCCAGTCACCTGGTCTTCCAGTTTGTTGGTCGGTATGCAAGTATATGGGACCATTCTATTGATGAAGAATACAGTATATCTATGTAGTTATAATCTTCCATTTTTTTCTCTCCTGAGAAAATTTACATGTTTCTTAAAAATGCTTGACGCATAAGTTGATACCCAGGTAACCTCACCTGAAACATCATCTCAAATAAGATTGCTTCAAAGATAGCAATGGAAACTAAGAATATTTCCTTGACAGCCATTACAGTTTACAAATAGTCCAAATTCTGAGTTTGTTTTGACTGAGATACGTACTGAATAATTCTCACTCTGAACAAATGATCATCTGCGGATCTGTAGGAATGGCATGTTGGATAGCAGTTTGAAAGTCCATTACATAGCTTCACTTTATGAGTGAGAGGCCTAAAATTGCAATCAATTTTAGGTAGAAATAACAGCAGCTCACTTCAGAAGTGAAATAATTTTTATATTTTCACCCCAGTCCAAGTGTGTCTGACTCTTGAAGTAACACAGCAATAAGCAGCTTTCTGGGTTTGCTTTCTTAAAATCTGCATTTGCCACCTTATTAATAAGAAGTGCGGGATTGGATCCCATATTGAGCATACAGCTGAAAAAAAACTTCTTATTTTTGTTCTAACACGGATTTTTTTTAGTGATGAAAAAGTTGTAGGAGAAGGAAATAATTTGCTTTCTAGGTCTTATAATGAGGCTGCCAGCTGGGGGGCCTTCATCTGTCTGCCAGAAAATTTAGTGATCACGCCTTAGTATATGATGCTTATACTATTTTAAAAATTTGTCAATATAGGGAAAAGCTAAATTTTAGAAATTAAGTTGGGTCCATCACTATCCAGTTTGTTTTACAAATATTTCTTTCCTTTCCAGAACAGCAATTAGTTCATTGAACTTTTCTTCTGTGCATCTGCCTCAAGACCATCACAATTGCTGCTCTCTTTACTATCGTATCTTCTTAAAAGTTACACCCCCCTAGATGTAAAAATCATATACATTATTCTTCTCAAATCTACATTCTTGAATTATTTTAAGTTAATGCAGAATGAGATCTGAGAACTTTAAACTGCAAAGGATATGAAACTACACTCAGATTCACCTGCAGAATACATGAGCTCACATATGAGGGCTGGGTATACAGAGGGGGTAAGAAGGCATCAAGTTTATTTTTAAGGATTTGAGAATTTATTGCCATAAGAAAGAGAAGATGATAAAGTGCAGATGCACAATTTACACAAGTTCATCTGTAACTTAATTCCAAATCTCCTTCCACAGGAATAACCATCTTCTTTACAAAAAGTTCATTAATATTTCTTAATAAAAAAAAATCAGAAAATTGTCCTAGTTGACAGGGAAACAATCTTTTCAGATATACCAATCAGCTGTTTACAGAGAGGCTTAGAAGAGATCACTTGAAGCTGGATGGACTACTATTATGATCCTGATCATGTTTTATATGTCTGTGTGTCTTAAAAGAAAAGTTAGGATACATTCCTTACATTAAAAATTCTGAACTTTTTTCACCTGAGAAGACTAAGCATGACCTTCAACACTGTCAACGGAAAATAAAAGTGTCTTTTATCTGAATAACAGAGATATTTTAAAAGTCTGAAAATAGAACTTTGAGAGAGCTTACTTAAAAAGTTCTCACTGAAATAAAGCTTAGTAAGCAACCTTACTAATTCTTTTATGAGTACCTTACCAATGTGTTACATCATTTCATACATTTATGTAAGTAAAGGACAGATAGGATTGATTGGCTGACTTTCTGAATACTATTAAAGAAGAGCTGGGTGGTTTGGGACAGTAATGTTTGGAGTTCATATGCAGAAGCTCTTACTTGTTGACGTCTGCAAGATTTGGAGGTGTGGTGTAGTGGAGAGATACTGCAGTTCAAAAGATACTGTTTTGCCCAGTTTACAGACAGAGACTGAAGATATGTTTGCACATATACAGTCTTTCTAGTTTATATTTGTATTTCATGGTGTCCTTGAGATCAGCTTCCCAGACGACCCAAGGTGTGGTATGTGTGCCCTCTGCAGAGGACACCACACAAGCACACCCAGCTATGGCTCTGCATTAAGTCTGCAATACAGGTAGGACACTCATGCCTCCCATGAGCTGGAATGCCCCTTCCACAAGAGTAATGCAGGGACACTTACCAGGGAGGTTGTCCTGCATTTTGTAGCACACTCTGTATGGCAATGACTGGAGCATATCCCATTCCAGGAGAACCCTCTGAAGAGGGTAGCTTGATCATAGTGCCCTCTATGCCCCTTAGCCTAGATAAAAAAATGTATCTCTACCCTCCTGTTTTGACAGCAAAGCTGTTTGGTCAGTAAAACTACATTAAAAAGCTTTATGAGGCTGCCCAGACCTGCTCCCTGCGAGCTCAGAGCTTCAGCAGCCACTTGCAGTCGCCATTGCCAGGTGGCACGGGTGAAGATGACTTGTGCATCTCATCCATTGATGCTTCCTGTAACACGTTTGCAGCTACTCTCTACTTGACCCTCACCAAATAGCAGAATGTGTCCACCCAGCTGCACGCATCTTAAGCAGGTCTTAACGTCACCCTCAGCCTAACAGGAGTGAAAAAATCAAGCCACAGTTACAAAAACAAAGGGCATTTGGACAGGAATGAACTTAGCTTAGATAAAATACACTACCTGGATCTTGACACACCTTCCTAGCCCCTCCCAACCCCAGTCTCATTTGATGAAAGTCTCAGACACTTTGAAGCCTTCTCCTTATAAAGGACTGCAAAGTTAAGCTACGGCTTTGGTTTTGAGTTTGATTATGGTCTTGAGTTAGAAGAATAGGATTTTTTTTGCTTTGGTTTGGTTTTGATTTTTTTTTCCCCCCAGAAGAAGCCCCTTTGAGATAGTTAACCATTCTACAGCTATACTGGCTGCAGCTAAGACATCACTTCCATAGTAGCTTAGAAAGAGCACACTGTGCTTTACTTGCTACCATAGCACATTGTCGGTGAAGTTACTGGGAGACCAAATCTGGAAAGGTATCAGAACCACATTCCCAACGAAAACTGAAGGAAGCACTAGAACACAAAGATAAAAACTAGATCTGGTTATAATGAAGGGGAATTCAGTCTTTTATATCAGGAACAAGAACTGAGCCATGGGGTTGAATCTTTCTTTGGAGTAGTTCAGCTACACCAAAACAACTGCTAACGCAACTCTGATCTTCAGGTGTTGCTTCTTTTGGATTTAGGAGGAAGTTGTCTGCTAAGATCTTCTGTGTATTGCTGCTCAGGATAGCCCCAATAGGTGCTCTCCTCTTTGTGAAAAATCTCTTCATCACAGAAGGTTTTGTCATACTCTTCTCTACATGCAGGACCAAGCCTTGCTTTTACCCTGGCAGATGGAATTAAAGTGATAACAAAGAAGGGGCTACTGCTAGTTAATAAAAAATTAAACCAAGTCAACAGCACGATTTGCCTATTCAACCACTTTCTTTTGGTGGTATGTGTTAATTTTCAGTGATAGGCCTCTTTTGGTGTGTAAAAGGACAGCATATTTTTCTGCTTGGAACTCAATGATGAATTTTTTTTTATGCTACCTTGTGGTTCTTCAGCAGCAGCTGAATGGTAGGAAATGTGGATAGCATGACCCATTAACAAGTCTCAGGACTTTGATGTGTTCCCTACTGCCAAGTTGTACGACAAGGAATTTTCCTGGGTAACAGCTGTGAGCAAAGGTGCTCCTGACTCCTGCAAAGTCAGCCTTCAAACTGAGCCTTAGAATCTGTGAGTGAGCGTTTGCGTTTGCAACATGTTATGAATTTGTTATTCAAATACCAATCAAGTATTTGCACAAAGATAAAAAAGGTAGAGTGAGCTCTCGGGAAGGTTATATGAATATTGTATGTAAAAACCAGAAATACACAAAGTATTAACATGAAAGATCTCTGTACAACCAAGGTAGGGTATACATGTATGTGGTAAAAGACACTCGTAACTGTGTGTCTAAAAATGTTTGTGCTCTGAAGCATAAAGTAGTATTGAAAAACAATAAATGTTTTTTATCTTTTTACTAAGGTAAAGGACAGCATTTTTTGTATGTAAACTCATCTGCCCAGAAGGAAGGAAACAGAGGGAGGATAATTACTACCAAAGTCTTCCCAGCTAGCCTCGGGGTCTGTAGAGTTCGGTTCTGGTTCTGGATGTTTGCTTCCAGGCAAACAGGAGTCCTAAAGGTAAGAGAAAAAGCACTTCTACATCATGACATAGTAATATTTGTTTTAGTAGTATCTGCATTTCTGTGTCTAGAATGAGCAAAATCTTGGAGTTTATACTAGCAGTGCTTCAACACAACTTCATTGCAGTTACACCTATATAGAAATTTTTGCCTACAAGATCAAGTGACAATTCTGTTTTAGTTTTAATTCCACTTGAAGTCCTTTTGCTAAACACGTAAGAATTGACATTAAGTGTTTGACTGCCATACTTAAACTTACCAAGCATCAGCACAGTTCTTCTCTGCACAATTCTCTCTTTAACATAAAATAGAGGCAGTTTCCAATGTTTAGGACAAAAACAAGATGTGGTTTAAAATAAAAGTTTTAAACATATTAATGTCACCAGGTATGGAGGTAAAAAAACCAAGTATGGATTAAATTAACTAGAAATAAAGTATTTAACCATGTTAACAATTATAGCTCAAGTTTCCATGAAAGTGTCTTCCTGCTGTTCCCTAAGCATCCTTAATGGGCACACTTTTAGTTGTTAAGTATCCTAGTAAAAGTCCAAGCAGTGATGTGAACACTTGGCAAACAACTCATTTCATGTGGCTCACTGAATAAACATGTTACATAGTGCCTTTTTTCAAGGTCTGAGGAAGAATCCTTGCTGTGGCAGTTTGCTAATTTTTGAAAACACAGGTTATGTCAGTTTTACTACGTGTGACAGAATATAAAAATTTGCATATACTATCAAACTCCTGAACTAAATTAGTTTATGTCAAAAGTGAGCAAGAATATTTTTGTGGTCTTGGACCTGGAATTAAGTCAGGAAGTTTGGACCACTGTTTTTGTACTTGTTCTGTTTGTCTTTGGTCTGGTTCTCCACTGTAAAGGACAATCATAGCACAGTTCCATGGGATTAAAGTGCAATTAAGGCTGGAGGGGCCTCAGGAGGTCTCTAGTCAAACTTCCTGCTCCAGGCAGTGTCAGCTACAAGATTACACTAGGTGACTCCAGAATTTACCCAGTCTTGAAAACTTCCATAAACGGAGACTACTCAACCTGTCTGGGCAACCTCACTGCTCCACTGTCCAGCATGAAAAGGCTTCTCCTTGTATCCAGCTAAAGAATAATATTATCATAGTATCATAGTATCATTTGGGCTGGAACGGACCTTTAGAGGTCATCTAGTCCAATCCCCCTGGACATCACCAACTAGATAAGGTTGCTCAGAGCCCCATACAGCCTGACCTAGAATGCCTCCAGGGATGGGGCTTCCACCACCTCTCTGGGCAACCTGTTCCAGTGCTTCACCATCCTCATTGTAAAAAATTTTTTCCTTATGTCAAGTCTAAATCTACCTTCTTTTAGTTTAAAACCATTACTCCTTGTCCTGTCACAGCAGACCCTGCTAAAAAGTCTGTCCCCATCTCTCATATAGGCCCCCTTCAGGTATTGCAAGTCCGCAATGAGGTCACCTCGAAGCCTCCTCTTCTCCAGGCTGAACAACTCTAACTGCCCCAGCCTGTCCTCATAGGAGAGGGGCTCCAGTCCTCGGATCATTTTCTTTGCCCTCCTCTGTACCTTCTCCAACAGGTCCATGTCCTTCCTGTGCTGAGGGCACCAGAGCTGGATGCAATACTCGAGGTGGGGTCTCACCAAAGCGTAGTAGAGGGGCAGAATTACCTCCCTCGACCTGCTGGCCACACTTCTCTTGATGCAGCCCAGGATGCGGTTGGCCTTCTGAGATGCGATTGCACATTGATGAATCACGTCTAGCCTGTCATCCACCAGCACCCCTAAGTCCTTCTCCACAGGGCTGCTCTCAATCACACCATCTCCCAGCCTGTACTGATACCGAGGGTTGCCCCCACCCAGGTGCAAGACCTTGCACTTGGCCTTGTTAAACCTCATGATGTTCTCATTGGCCCACCTCTCAAGCTTGTCCAAGTCCCTCTGGATGGCATCCCATCCCTCAGGCGTGTCAACCACACCATTCAGCTTGGTGTCATCCGCAAACTTGCTGAAGGTGCACGCGATTCCACTGTCTATATCATTGATGAAGATATTCAACAGCACCGGTCCCAGCACAGACCCCTGAGGGACACCACTTGTCACCGGCATCCATCTGGATATTGAGCCATTGACCACCACCCTCTGGATGTGACCATCCAACCAATTCCTCATCCATTGAACAGTCCACTCATCAAATCCATACCTCTCCAATTTAGAGAGAAGGATGTTGTGGGGGACCGTGTCAAAGGCCTTACAAAGTCCAGATACATGACATCCATAGCCCTTCCCTTGTCCACTGATGTAGTTACTCCGTCATAGAAGGCCACCAGGTTGGGAAGACAAGACTTGCCCTTGGTGAAGCCATGCTGGCTGTCTCAAATCACCTCCCTGCCCTCCGTGTGCCTCAACATAGCTTCTAGGAGGATCTGTTCCATGATCTTCCGAGGCACAGAGGTGAGGTTGACAGGTCGGTAGTTATCTTTCATTCCAACTTTTGTCTATCTTTTTTTAAGTAATTTTTTTTCAGGATGTGGTTTGCATCTCAGTTTTATCTCTAGCACCTAGTTCATGGATACTTTGTGTATTGCTATAAACTTAATGAATAATAACAAAGAAAAAAAAGTTGTATAATATGAATTTAGTATGGGCAGCAGATACTATGCTGTTCAAACTGATTTTAAATGAATTTCAAATTACATTATTTTAACATTTCTTTCTATTCAATGAATAAAAGTGCTCAAAATGTATTCTTCCCAAAGATACTTGTTATTTAAGATGAATTTTTAAGTGGTGTTTATATTGTAATCTCATAATTTTATTACCTGAATGTAGCATTTAAAATACTCTGCCATGTCTTCATGTCCATTGTTTCCAGTTTACATTATTTATCCTTCCACATGCGCAAAGTTTGCAGGTAAAGATTAAGAAAACAAAACAGCAGGTAAAGTTTGAGCGCAGTTCCAGATTAAATTGAAGTAAAAAGCAAACAGCATTGCCTTTTGGTTCTCTTGGTAACTGAAATACTGTGATATAATCTATGATTATCTACCTGTTTAAATTCAAGTATCCTGGACATTACAGTATGCAAGAGTGCAGACCCGATTTTTTCGAAGGAACTTCTGAAGTTTTTCAAGCATCACAGAATGCTTAGGATTACTGAATAAGTAGATATGTGTGGCCTGTGTGTGAATTAGTAGGCAGACAGCCAGAGTCTGCTTTTTTTTTTTTTTTTGCATTTCAAACAGACTTGTTTAATTAACTGTCGTTACTTTCAGTTTCATAAAGAGATCCATAAAGAATTGTCTTACTCCCACATACCAATAAGGTTGCTTGTTTATGGCTTTGCAACATGTACTCTTTATGAGGAAACATATAACAATATTCATAACAGACTGAAGTACACGGTACGGAATTATCATCCTATCAGAGACCAAATTTACAGTTATGGACATTTTTCTTTTTTCTGTCAAACTAATAACCCAATTCAGTATCAACTCTCGCTGTTATTAAATCAAGAATATAAATGAACTGTAACCATTTAAGTGAAAAAAAGCCTAGAAGAACAAAAAAAAACGAATAAAACCAATAGCCCAAAACTGCAAAAGCTGAAACTCACTGAAGATTTTATTCAGGTTGCACTAGAGGTGAAAAAAGTCAAACTGTAATAGGAAGTCTGAATAATGTGTTAGAATATAATAACATCAGGACAAAAGATGATGTTATAGCTGTTATCTGAAATACTGCTATCTGGTCAAGTCTGAATTTTAAAAAAAAGGACTGTAGATATACTACATACTGAGATATATGATTAAAACAACATACAGGGGATTCGTAAAAAAGAAAGATAAAAATGAAAGATGTATTGATATATGAAGTAGATGTGGTAGAACTACACAAAATAATGTGAAGTCATAGGAATAATCCTATTTTTACCCAGAAAAGGAACTAGTCATTGAGAATAGAGAAAAAGGAATTCAAAGTTCTTCTCCTCTGTATTCACAATACACATTTCAACTTCACAATTCTATTGTCATAAACTCTGTAATTTGTTCATAGAGAAACCAAAAGCACAGGCTATTATTATTGTCTTTAAAAAGGATACAATGTTTACAGCAACTCTTGCATTAACAAAGAATGGTTGCTATTTAAAAGAGAAGTGAATATTGATGCTTCAGCACATCAGTCAACTATTAGCCAACAGGAGAAAAAAGTTGCTTCATAATGATTAAGTACAAAACTACTAGGTTTCTTTAGGAGTATATAATAACAGCCTTTGAGAGGTGAGTCATTCAGTACTAAATACATGACTGGTCAAATATACCAACTATTATGCTCTGAACAAGAATAACTCTTAATATAGAACAAATTTTTACTGCATTATGCTGCAAATGTAAATTAAATGTTGCATTTCTCTTTACATTTTTATAACTATTTAGTTGCATTTAATGAAGCAGGAGAGAAGATTCAGCAAGAAATGCAGGTGATTTTCATATCTATTTCATTGCACTGGGGATCCTATTGGTCATCTGTCAGAGAGACAGAAAACATGCAATTTTCATTAAGCTTCATCATTCTTTATCTGTTTATTTACTTCAGGAGTTTGTCATACAATTGAGAAGTAAATGTAAAATTAGTTCCCAATGTGATAGAATAACTCTAGTATATCAGTTTTCTGCGTTGATATTTATTGATACTTAGAGAACTGAGGTATAATAAATTTTGCTATAGGACAGGTCAATTTTACTGAAAATGAGTAAGTATTTTATTACTTCAAACTCACGTTTAAAGAAATAAAGAGAAAAGAAGTAGAAAACTTTTTAAAGTGCTTCTCTATTGTGACAGTGAATTGTGATACAATTTTGCTAATCTCATTTGTGGACTCTAGAGAAACAATTTCAGCCTGCCTCTGGTGTAGCTTCAGTCCAAGGAAGATGTGCAATGGTGAATGGCAAGGAATGTGAGGAGGCATGATGTCCTCAAAGGCATGTTCTCCTTCAAAGGCATGATCTCAAGGATGTAGAGCAGAAAACGTAGTGTCATTATTCATTGGAGTCAGTGGGAAGTTTCCTCAGCTGACACAAGTCTCTGGTGCCTAGTGAAGTGAAAACACAGGTTGTCTTTCACAAGATTTTCCTACTTCCTTGGCTGCTGATTAAAGACTATATGTTGAGAATGATGGGAGAATACAACTCTTATCACGCACTCTTTAGATCTGCATTGCCTTCTTGGTTTTCAGTTAGTTCAGATGGAACATAGTACCTTCCAGCATGCCAACTGCTAGAGTTGGGCAAGATCAGGAAGATAATATGTTATCTTGGAAAGTCAGCAAAAGGGTACAGGATAGCCACGAGTTGTAACTCCTGATGACTAAGTAGAAAATAACAGTTTATATTTCCTGCCTTTGAAAAGTACATGCAGTTTCCCTAACCCCAAAATGAAACAGAAGATGAAAAAAGAATTCAGAAGTTTCTAACACACAGAACATGCTGTGGAGAATTAGAACTGAGTCATGATTTTAAGGCAGGGAAATGGGATTTGCTAAAGAATGCTGTTCACATATGGACTACAAATGAACTAGCTGGCAAAGGCACTTTGGACAAAGACCAAGAAGCAGGTATGAAAGCTTCACTCACGCATTCATCTCATGCAGATTATCATGGTAAATTCTTCTTAAAATCACTGTGAAGTGTGTATTGCGTATCTTCACTCCTGAGCTTTTCACTCTGCAGTGAATGAAGTGATAGCTCTGTTTCTCTTGGTTCCTGTTCTTTGTGATTTCGATTGTGTGCACAGTTTAGAAACAGTTTCAGCATACAATGGGGAATAGACAGATATAATGAATAGTTAATACACTACATGCTTGTTACTTTTAAATTAAAATGATGGGATTTAGCCCACAACTAGATCAGTATTAGCTGGAGCACAGTCTCCCAAGATTGATAGATACAGAGTTGTTCAATGAAACTTCACTACAGGGTTTTTATTCATTACAGGCAATACAGTGGGTTTCATCTTGCCACCTTTTTCCTCTTTCACGTGTTAAGTTGTTTCCACAACCAGGCTAGCTTGTACGCAATTCACAGGATGCTGCGTAGGGAGGTGCTGTAGTCTCCGTAGGCACTAAGCACCACACAGCTGTAGCTCTTCAGGGCTCTAGGGAACTCATATCCTTGAGAATTTCCTCTAGCTTTCATGTAGCCGTATAAATTTACACAGGCCAGCAAAAATCTTGTATATGCTAAACATACTTCCTGAACCAGAAGATGCTTCAAACTCTTAGTGACATGGGGAACTTCAGCAAAGAATACAGTATTATATCTTATAATTATTTCTTCACTTTCTGTGGGCATAGTCTTTGAGAGAATAAGATCTATATCCCCAGCTAAAGGAACAGACTCCTTGGGCTTCCCATTTTTCTGAACTCCATTGTAATCTCATTTGATTTAGCATCTATTTTAAATTATGCATTATTCTTTTAGAAACTTCAGCTCAAACTTTTTGAAGGTATGTAAGAACACAGACCCTTTCATGGCATAGTTATGGATAGGTGGACTTGGAGAAGTGAAGTAAAAGCCTGAAACAAAAAGCAGTACTTTGGCAGAAAATGGGATTGAAGGATTTCCTCAGGAAATGGAGCAGAGCTGGGAGTTCACCTGAGATTTCATATGTACCAGTTTAGAGATTTACGCTAAATGCTATCAGTTTCCACAGGTTACCTATGTGCTTGTTATGAGAAACCATAGACTAAGCTTAAACTTCAGTCAAACTTAACTGAGGACACAGCCACACAAATTAACACATCATATTAACTATTCCATAGTAATTATATATCCACATTATATATCCCTTATTCCATGGTAAATACGAGTTAAATCTCAAAGAAAACAAAGACAGGAATATAAAATTACTGTACATCTATTAGAACAGAAGCTGATATCAACAAAATGTGGCACTTTAGACCCAGTTTGACTTGCTGCCACTCCAGACCCATTGGTCAGTATACATACAGCAGGTTTCGTGATGAATTTGTTGTTTATACTGAGCTTGAGCTGCAGGATTGATCTGTATGTATACAGAAAGACTCCACGTTCCATCTGAAGTCAGGCTCGGCGTGGACATGATGCAATTTCTCTGTGCATAGACAGAACTGCTCAAGCAGGCAGCGTGCTTTGGAATTTTTACTATGAAACACTTCTCCTACCAAACCGACAGAAAGGAATGGAAAAAAAACATCTGATTTTAAACAATTGGCCAGTCCTTAACTGTCCTGTTAAAAGAAAGTCTAGTATTGTGTTCAAATGTTTTTGATTCTTCCCCCTTCCCCAATAGTTATTTGTCCAGCTGTGAGACTTTACAATGAGATATATTGAAAGCAATATTATCTCAATATTAACATTCAAAAAGTAGAAAATACAACTGCATGATACAGTAATAGCTAAAACCACACTAACACTCTCTTAAAGAAATAGTTAACATCTGGAATGGCTAGAATATGCTTGCTTTCATTACTCAAATTCTTTTTCATTACTTCTGACCTCTTTTGGATTGTATTAGGATTTTAGACACCTGAGTGGTAACAACAACTACCTGTGTGATGTCCAGAATTTCCTGTGTTTGACATTAATTCATGAGTTGTTGGTTAATTATGAATTCATCCGTTGTCATTCTTATTGCTTTCACTATTTGATGATTTTATTTAATTTTTATTTATGCCTTTGCTAAATAGTCTTGAGCTAATTTACCATGACTGCCTGAAACATCATATTATAAATTGCTTATACCAAATGACAGACTTAAATCCCTAGATGTTAAGCCTTTTATTTATCTCTCTAAAATCTTCACCTAATCTAGCAACTATAAGGAGGTCACCTTTTAGAGATTAAAAGATAGTTCAAGATCCTAATCACTCTTTTCTTCAATGTTTAGATGAATGTGGGGTTAGGTCTTTACTCATTAGCTTCTATATGTCAGACCAAGACTGTAGGTTTTCCAATTGGTGATTGTATTAGCAGTTGTTTTTATTTTATTTTGTTTTAATAGTAGCTTTTTATTTACAGTTGAACTAGCATTAGCAAAAGTATTCAGTAATATTTCATCATCACCAATAAGATGTGGGTTTGAACTGTATCTAAGAGGGCCAGTACCACCCAGGCAGGTAGCTGTACTTCTGGGCTTGGGCTGTTTTAGCTGTACTCCTCTGTTGCTTAATGCTGATTCAGTTGCATCTCTTGGATTTCATTGTCAACAGGTATACACAGCTGAAGAACATGGAATGGAAATTCTTATGTGGTCTTCTAGTAGAAATGAAGAAAACAAATGGATGTATGCAAATGTAGTCCTTTCCAGTAACAACCCTTTCAGAGTTGCCTTCGAAGCTGAAGTGTGGTGGAGTAAACCCATAGAATTTGCTCTTGATGATATTTCTTTCACCCCAGAATGCGTTGATGGAGGTATGCTATTATACAAATATATACAATACATGTTTTCTTTTAAAATGGCCGAGGAAAATTGTGGCATTTCATATTTCAGTGTATATCACAGTTACAAAATCTGGAATGTTTTCTTTCGAAATTATTGCAGTACTGCTATGCTTTTACTTTCCAAAAAATGTAGAAAAGAAATGTTGAGACAAAATCACGCAAGTACATGTGTTTCAAGGGAAAGGAAAATGTGTAAAGGAAAGAAAGATCACATTTATGATGTATGACCCTCACAGAGAATTTTTAACTAGCACACTTTTCCCTAAAGGAAAGGAGCCATTATACCTATCAGAGGGACTCCTATCTAATTGTCGGCTGAGTGCAGTATCTGAATAGAGATATTTGCCCATGGACCGTGGAAGACAGTTTTGTGCTATAACTAGCAGTTGAGCATATGAGTAATTATAGCAACTCAATATAAAACTGTCATTGAGAGTGTGTTAGTGTTTTTATGAACCATACTTGAGAGGGATCTACCATCACTCAGTTGTATTGGTTTTGTCCTGTATGAAAATAGTTGGAGAAGGCCCTAGTTTGCAATGGAAGAGTTTTATGAGTATCAAAGTGGTTCACAATTATTTTAAAATGAAAATGGTTAGTTCTTTTATCTTTGCTGTGTTCATAAAATATCTCAGCAGTATAGCAAATTTACCTTGCTGCCAAGCTCTTCGAGAATTCACAATCTCACTTCTGCTACACAAGCTAAGTGACTTGAACTGTGTAAAAAAGAGTTAAATTCTAACACCTTATAATGCCATGTTTATTCTGTGAGAATAAGTGGTTTACTCTGCAAACCAAATATAGCAGAAGAAAAAAAAAGTATATGTGCAAATACAGATTCTGATAACAATGTTGACGATTCCTTATTTTGAAGAGCCAAGAGAGGAAAAAACCCAAAGAAACAGAAAAAATTTTCTATAGATCTTCATTCATAAGGATCAACTAGGAATGATTATGGTTAAATAAAAACCAATATGAATGTTATAAAAATGTTCTTGAATAACATTTCTTTTTATTTATACAGCTCTTATTGTTCAGATAGGATAGCCTGTGTATGAATCAGTTTTGATACTATTCAAGAAACTGTTTAGTTGTGGGGTTTTTTTTTATTGTGATGACTAAGCAGCTCCTTGGAGAATTAACCACATGTTGAGTAAGGCTTCAAGTGAAATGATATGTTCATGCAGGTGACACTTGCTCATTCTCAAGCTGGATAAAAGTTTTGTTTATTTTCTCTGAATAATACCACGAATAAGCTCAGGCAAATAGTATTTTGGAATGTTCTTCAATGAGCTGCAGACTACATACATAAACAGGTGCTTGTTCTACTCTTATTATGTTAATTTGTTAACCATACCTTAAGAATTACTTAGGCAGTGTCATGCATAATGTAGCATAATGTAAGTTTTCAAATTATATGTTTTAAGTACCTATAATTAACTGGAAGACCTAGGTCTATATTCCAACAATGTATATAAATCAACTTTCTAATTTTAATAGAACTTATACTTTGGTAATTTATTATGAACAAGTATGAATTCAAAGAAAGGAAAAAATCTTCCATGGAAAGTGTATGTTAGGGTATTCTGAAATAATCATAACTATAGAAATAAGGTGGGTTTTATGAAGCAACATTTTCTAATGACCTTGTTTTTCTCCAGAGATTTTCCAGTTGTAGAATACTTTGAAGTATCTAACTTGTATCACACTCTATCTATCTTACAAATATGGTATATCACAAGGAAAGCCTTAAGAAAAATTGTTAGAGTTACATTGGTTACTTACTGTTTGTTGGATAAGTGAAAAACTCATACCTTGTCTACATGCAACCACCTAAAAATAAATCAGACAGTCTTAGTTGGTCATTTAGGCTATTTGCCCAGCTGCAGAAGAGGCAGGCATCTTCAGGAGTCAACTTATTCCTTTCTATGGTAAGCTGGCAATCAGCCTGGAATTAGTTCTTACAAGCTGCAATATTTACAAGATGGAAATAGTAGTTTATCTTTCTCTATTCTGTATTATATCATTATTATCTCATCTGAAAAAGAAACAGAACTTTCCTTGGACAGTCGACACATTTAATTTAAATACCAGATACTTGTCTTTGTATTCACTTCTATGCTCCAGGCAATTTCTATGTATTATTTACAGTGATTTCTAGAGGTATAGGAAGGATCTGTACATGAATTCTTTAGGAAACATTGTTCTTTATAAGTCTAATCTTTATGTTCTTGCAAGAGTGCTATAAATTATATTGCCCTAAAAGCAGTCTAGGCAAGTCTTCTGGCGTGGCCAGTAATAGATACCAAAAGAAACGTATAAGAAAGAAAGAAGAACGTAATAAATTCCACGCTCCCCCAGTCTTTCCCAATCTGTGTTAATTTGATTCAGAGACTTTCTGAAGCTCTGAAGGTCATGCTTTCTGATAGCTCTCAGATGATTTTTTTCTTCTATGAATTAGCCAGGTCTTGCTGAATATACACAAACTTTTAGTTATTATTAGAAAATCATTTACAATTTAGTTGTTATTGCATCAACTGGCAAACCTGGGTTGCAGGAGGTCTTTTTCATGTTTTTAATTCCTTTCAGATTGCATCCCTCTCCCACGCTCTGCTGTAGATCATCTTCCACTAATTTAAATCCATTACATGGAATTAGAGTACAGAGTATTCTATACTTACCACTATTTTCATTTATACCCTCATTCAGAACCTTTAGCTTACACTAAATGTGCAATCTTAGATCCATCCTCCTCAACTTTAATGCTTCCACAGTTCCAAATTCTATTAATCCACATCTTGTTCCTCACTTAATTGAGCATCCAATTTCAGGCACCCTATTTTTATATTCCCCACATATTTTTTGCCTCCTCCAACCACTTCACAGTTGTATGTGCACCCTGACAATTCTGCCAGTTTCTTATATCATCCAACCCTCTCCCCCAGTTTTATAGTCACTCTTACTGTTGTCCCAGGTGTGTATTTCTACACCAAAAAAAAATAATAAAAATTTTCTAATGGAAGGTAATCTCCTAACGAGTTAGTGACTTGATACATAATCTCCTCTCCAGAGAAAAAATGATATCTAGATGCTGTTACTTAAGAGTGTACTGACTTTCTGTTTTTTCATGGTTTTGTACTGTCCTGGGAAAAGTCCTATCCTAATAATCCTTGCTGGCCAGATAGGCCAAATCTGTGCTTGTGAAGAGGCAAGAGAATAACAAAAAAATCTGTATAATAAAATAAACCACAGCAGTTTAGGAGCAAGTACCTATCTCTGATTTTTTAAAGCTGACAAAGAGCAGCTACTTAGGAAAAGGTGTTATTTTTTTATTAGCAATAGTTGCCAAGTAACCACTTAAAAATTCAGATGGTAAAATTTGAAGATAATTATCTTAAATACTGTAAAATCACTGCCCTGTAGATATTTCAGCCAGAACATTTTCCTTTAGCAGAAACGATGGGAAAGTTTACCTACTCCACTGTCAGTCTTTGATTTTTACTCATCATGTTTATTCAAAGATCTAACTCAAAGGAAAGTGTATTACCTGCAGTACAGGTTTTGTGTAATGTTCTGCCTTTCAGAAGACAGCTTTTCTGCTGCAGATCTTTTTCCTCTCTCTGTATTATTATTTTTCAGCTTGTCTTTAATTACTTTAGGTTTCCTGAGGCAACATGTTCTAAATAGAAGGAATCACAATTTAGTTGGTTGGGAGCTCTAAGCAATGAAACAGCTCTAATTCAGCTGTGGTTTTTATTTGTTTTTAAATAGTCAGCCCTCATTAGCCATGAGAGTTTCTACAGACCCAAGAATATTTCTGCATGTTTAGATAAAGTGTGGCTAAGCAGAGGAAACTGACCTACTGCAGAGGAAACTTCTAGCTGATGCCAATGCATAGAGCGAGCTGCAGTGACAGCTGTCAGTGGCATGGGATCTAGCTTAGTTCAGAATTAACAGCTAAATGAGATATACTGTTGCCACTTTTCAAAGTCCATTATTTTCTGCTGATAAAGGTGTGTGAAGATCTTGTATTAGAGGAATTACTGCACCTTAGGGACCAAAGAACATCGTTGTTACTCAGTTCTAACCATCTTATTTAAACTCTTAAGTAATATCTTGATTTTTTAAAAATTACTTTATTTTCATTTACTATATTAATTTTTTAAAATAAAAGTTAAAAAACTTTTCCATTTCTGGTTTCAGATGGACCAAGAATATCAAAGTATTGAATCAGATTTTGTATTCATTAATACCTTTCTCATAGTATTTTCTAGTTCAGCTGAAATAGGAGGCATCACAGAAATTCTTAAAATTTCCACTTCTATTTAATTTAAATCCTAGCATTAACTAAAAGATGCCTAACATCCAAACTTTATTCTGCTTGTGTAAATCAAAATACTATGTTTTGCCACTCACTCATTAGTGGAGAAATAAACTGGATGGACAAAGTCTGTGTAATTTAAATAGTGAGGTTTTAGTTACTTAGCGCTTTTATGTATTGGGAGAGTATTCTCAAGAAACAGACAAATAGTAAATATATTTTGTGATCACTTCCAAAGATCACCCAAGTGAAATATTTGTGCTTGGGGAGATCTTCTGCTGGAAGAAGGTAAATCTCAGTACAAAGTCAACACTGACTGCTGCTCCAGCCCTTTCACACAGTGAAGTTACCTGCTAGCCCCTCTTTAGCAAAGGCTCTTCATGAATCACAGAATCATCAGGGTTGGAAGGCAGCTCTGTAGATCACCTAGTCCAACCCCCCCAGCAAAGCAGGTTCACCTAGAGCAAGTTGCACTGGATCACATCCAGGCGAGTTTTTAATATCTCCAGAGGACACTCCACAGCCTCTCTGGGCAGCCTGTTCCAGTGCTCTGTCACCCTCAAAGTACAGAAGTTCTTCCTCATATTCAGATGGAACTTCCTGAGCTTCAGTTTGCACCCGTTGCCCCTTAACCTGTCACTGGGTACCACTGAAAAGAGTCTGGCCCCATCCTCTTGACATCCACCCTTAAGGTACTTATAAGCACTGGTGAGATCCCATCTCAGTCTTCTCCTCTCCAGGCTGAACAGACCCAGTTCTCTCAGTCTTTATTTATAAGAGAGATGCTCCAGTCCCCTCAACATCCTCGTTGCCCTCCACTGGGCGCTCTCCAGTAGTTCCTTGTCTTTCTTGAACTGGGGAGCCCAGAACTGGACCCAGTACTCCAGATGTGGCCTCACCAGGGCAGAGTAAGGGGGAGGATAACCTCCCTGAACCTGTTGCCCACACTCTTCCCCAAGGTACCATTGGCCTTCTTGGCCACAAGAGCACATCGCTGGCTTGCGGTCAACTTGTTGTCCACCAGGACTCCCACGTCCTTCTCCACTGAGCTGCTCTCCAGCAGCTCAGCCCCCAGCCTGCAATGGTGCATGGGGTTATTCCTCCTGAGGTGCAGGACCCTACACTTGCCTTTGTTGAACTTCATCAGGTTCCACTCTGCCCGACTCTCCAGCGTTTCCCGGTCTGGCTGAACAGCAACACAGCCTTCCGGTGTATCAGCCACTCCTCCCAGTTTTGTATCATCAGCAAACTTGCTGAGGGTACACTCTGTCCCTTCATCTAGGTTGCTGATGAACAAGTTAAACAAGACTGAACCCAGAACTGACCCATGGGGAATACTAATAGCTACAGGCCTCCAGCTAGACTCTGCACCACTGATCACAACCCTCTAAGCTCTGTCATTCAGACAGTTCTCAATCCACCTCACTGTCCACTCATCTGACCCAGACTTCCTGAGCTTACCTATGAGGATGTTATGGAAGACAGTGTCAAAAGCCTTGCTGAACTCAAGGCAGACAACATCCACTGCTCTCCCCTCGTCTACTAAGCCAGTCATGCCATCATAGAAGGCTATCAGATTGGTGAAGTATGACTTTCCAATTGGTGAACCCATGTTGGCTACTTCTGACAACCTTCTTTTCCTCCACCTGCTTAGAGATGACATCTAGAATGAGCTGTTCCATCACTCACAGGAAGGTGAGGCTGACTGGCTTGTAGTTCCCTGGTTCCTCCTCCCTACCCTTTTTGAAGACTGGAGTCACATTGGCTTTCCTCTAGTCCTCAGGCACCTCTCCTGTTCTCTATGACCTTTCATGAACTTATACTTCTAAATAGCACTATTTTAAGTAATTGCTTTATGTTTTGGATTATTCAAAAAGAATAGTGTTGATGCTTTAAGATGAATATCTGGACTGCATCTTGGATATAAATAGGAGTGCAAACATCATGCAGTGCCCTAGGCTCTAGAGTGTTTGAGAAACCAGTATATACTTTTCCACCATCAGTCATGCTTTCAGTGTTTACCACCAGTTCAGTATTAACATTGCTTAGTGAAATAATTAACAATTTGAAGAAAATAAATACAAATGTAATTCTGTGTCTTCTCTTCCACTCCAGGTTTCCTTATCATTCTGTATTTTTTCATTTCTTTTTTTAGTCTATGTTTACTTTCATAGTTCACTTCCTGCAGCTGCTCAGTGCTATCTGAAGTATTTTCCTTTTCTTCTGTTTTGTGAACTAGTTTTTATCATCCTTCATCATTTCATTTTAAAGCCTTTTCTACTTCTGTACTTCTTTTTCTCATCCATTCCTTTCTTCACAAAGTATTTCAAAAAGAAGTCTTTTCAGCCTATCAACTGAACACATGAGAAAGGACTGCCAGCATTACAAATTTCCCCCTGCACCCTACTGCTGCTTCACTTTCACCTGGAATATTTGTCTGCAGAAGAAAATGTCATTATGTAAGGATACATTGGAGGTAAAGGGGTAACTCAAATAATGCAAAAGACTCAGCACAGACAGGATATGTCATCTCTAGCACTGTGTCATCTGATCGTCGTGCAAAAACCAATGCTATTTCCCAGACTGCTGCGGCTTGTTGTTTTCCTAATGTTGTCATAGTTCTTGACTTCACCACACAGGTTACCAATGAAAGGGTCAGATTTGCCATTTATGTACTGAAGTACAGTAAAATTTTCAGTGGTTGTGGACTGCTTCTACTTAGGTGAAAAGTTTGCTTTGGCATGCCGTAACTCATCCAAGTCTTCCCATTGCTCTGTAGCAAAACACAAACTGTAAAGGTTTTAAATAATCCTTACATTGAGCAAGTTTTCACTTGTCATGAAGAAACAAATAGAAAACGTAAATCAGAATTGTGAATTACAAGACTGGATTTGGCTCTGCATTCAAGTCCAAACCACTTAGTACTTTAAAGTTTTTTTTAAAAAAAATGCACACAAAGGCTTCCCACTACCCTAAAGTCTAATATCCTCCAGAAACTGAGTCTTTGATTTCTTTGAGCTATCATAAGACAGTCATGAGAGACCGCCAGATCCATCTCTACAGATCATGATTCCTAACTTTCTAGAAGAGCTGATATTGCAAAGAAGTGCTAGGACAAATAAAATTATATTTCAATCACAAAATTTAGGATAGATAAACTGAGAACTTCAGGTCAGCCATAGTAAGTAAGAAAAAGGTGCAGCTAGCAATATAACCTGTCTCCAACAGTTATGGATGCCTG